>NW_025747401.1:0-55000 GCF_021184085.1 Oncorhynchus gorbuscha | reverse complement strand
CATCATATACCATACAGCACGGAGTAGTCTTCGATACTTTCTATTATTCCATGCACGCCATTTACCAGTATGTCTCAGTCTTCTCTAAATAGTTTCTAGTTTTGTACATTGTTCATAGTGAGTAGTGATGAGATCTGTCAGGATAATAATCTGTCTCTGTTGTAGTGTACCCTGAGATTTGTCTGTTGTAGTGTACCCTGTGATTTGTCTCTGTTGTAGTGTACCCTGTGATTTGTCTCTGTTGTAGTGTGCCCTGTGATTTGTCTCTGTTGTAGTGTACCCTGTGATTTGTCTCTGTTGTAGTGTACCCTGTGATTTGTCTCTGTTGTAGTGTACCCTGTGATTTGTCTCTGTTGTAAGTGTACCCTGTGATTTGTCTCTGTTGTAGTGTACCCTGTGATTTGTCTCTGTTGTAGTGTACCCTGTGATTTGTCTCTGTTGTAGTGTACCCTGTGATTTGTCTCTGTTGTAGTGTACCCCTGTGATTTGTCTCTGTTGTAGTGTACCCTGTGATTTGTCTGTTGTAGTGTGCCCTGTGATTTGTCTCTGTTGTAGGGTACCCTGTGATTTGTCTCTGTTGTAGGGTACCCTGTGATTTGTCTCTGTTGTAGGGTGCCCTGTGATTTGTCTCTGTTGTAGTGTGCCCTGTGATTTGTCTCTGTTCGTAGGGTGCCCTGTGATTTGTCTCTGTTGTAGGGTGCCCTGTGATTTGTCTCTGTTGTAGGGTGCCCTGTGATTTGTCTCTGTTGTAGGGTGCCCTGTGATTTGTCTCTGTTGTAGGGTACCCTGTGATTTGTCTCTGTTGTAGGGTGCCCTGTGATTTGTCTCTGTAGGGTACCCTGTGATTTGTCTCTGTTGTAGTGTACCCTGTGATTTGTCTCTGTTGTAGTGTACCCTGTGATTTGTCTCTGTTGTAGTGTACCCTGTGATTTGTCTCTGTTGTAGTGTACCCTGTGATTTGTCTCTGTTGTAGTGTGCCCTGTGATTTGTCTCTGTTGTAGTGTACCCTGTGATTTGTCTCTGTTGTAGTGTACCCTGTGATTTGTCTCTGTTGTAGTGTACCTGTGATTTGTCTCCTGTTGTAGTACCCTGTGATTTGTCTCTACTGTGGTATGCCCTGTGATTTGTCCTGTTGTAGTGTACCCTGTGATTTGTCTCTGTTAAGCCTGTGCCTGTGATTTTGTCTGTTGTAGTGTACCCTGTGATTTGTAGTCTGTTGTAGTGTGCCCTGTGATTTGTCTCTGTTGTGCTGTGATCCCTGTTAGATTTGTCTCTGTTGTTGTACCCTGTGATTTGTCTCTGTTGTAGTGTACCCTGTGATTTGTCTCTGTTGTAGTGTACCCTGTGATTTGTCTCTGTTGTAGTGTGCCCTGGATTTGTCCACAGTGTACAGACTGAGAGTTGTCTCAGAAGTGTACAGCTGTGATTTGTCACTGGCCATAGAGTGTGTTCTCTAATGCCATTGATTTCCTGTTGATTAAGCCAGATGTCTCCAAGCCTGCCCAAAACTTCCAAGGCCAAAATCTGGACATTATGAGCAAACAACCCTTAGATTTTAGTTTATTTGAACTCACTGTTCAGCGCTGGTTTGTGCTGTGATCCATGTTAGATAGTAGTTGGATTGTTTGAACTCTGGGACTTTCATTCCATCATTCTAGAATGGGTGTCTCCTGTCTCAGCCAATGAGTTGCACGTGATGTGAATTCTAGCGAGCACATGGAAAATTCCAGTATGAACAGACTGAGAGATGTGTTCTAGGAAGGTGAAAGAAGTTGAATATAATTCAGTGGACTTAACTTCATTTAGAATATTGACATTTGTAAGATTTGTTCCTGCCCTGTATAGAGTTCCAGATAATGCCTCAAATATGGCATATTTCCTTTTTAGTTGTCTTTGACTTTGGACAGTGATAGTGGTTGGGCTCCCGAGTGGAGCAGCGGTCTAAGGTTAGGTGAGGGTTTGACCGGGGTCGGCTGTCATTGTAAATAATAATTTGTTCTTAACTGACTTGCCTCGTTAAATACAATTTTAATTAATAAATAGTGCTCCAAGTACAAACAGTTTCCCTATATGACCACCAGATGTCAGTGTTCACTTGTGTTTCAGTAGTGTAGTGACTCATAGTTCCTTTGTGTTTTATTGGAAATATTCACATGAAAATATTATACAGAGTCTGGCAACAGTCTCCCAGCAGCAGTTGGACAGAGTCTGGCAACAGTCTCCCAGCAGCAGTTGGACAGAGTCTGGCAGCAGTCTCCCGGCAGCAGTTGGACAGAGTCTGGCAGCAGTCTCCCGGCAGCAGTTGGACAGAGTCTGGCAGCAGTCTCCCGGCAGCAGTTGGACAGAGTCTGGCAGCAGTCTCCCGGCAGCAGTTGGACAGAGTCTGGCAACAGTCTCCCGGCAGCAGTTGGACAGAGTCTGGCAACAGTCTCCCGGCAGCAGTTGGACAGAGTCTGGCAACAGTCTCCCGGCAGCAGTTGGACAGAGTCTGGCAACAGTCTCCCATCAGCAGTTGGACAGAGTCTGGCAACAGTCTCCCATCAGCAGTTGGACAGAGTCTGGCAACAGTCTCCCAGCAGCAGTTGGACAGACACAACAATGAGATACAGCTTCATAGCACAATGAAGTTGTCATGACAATAGTTCCATCAGGTAGCCTAGCAGTAAAAAGCGTTGGGACAGTAACTGAAAGGTTGCTGGTTTGAATATGACGATGTGCTCTTGAGCAAGGCACTTAACCCTAACTGCTCCTGTAAGTCTCTCTGGATGACTGAAATGACTAAATGTAATATGTTCCCTCCCCCCTCTGCCACATACAGCCCACCTGGAGGCAGACTTTGAGGAGCTGGAGAGCCGGCTGATGTACCTGGACAACCTGTGTGGTCAGTGTGAGCAGCAGCGCTTCAGACACTTCCAGGTCCTGCAGCTGGAGAACTACAAGAAGAAAAAGAGGTAGGTTTTCCATTCTCTCTGACCTCAGGATTTTACAACATAATAACGTTGTGGTCATTCGTCCTGGCTAATACTCCACTTCATTTGACAACCATCCGCCAACTCTATATCCCTGAGTTATTGTCTGATATCAAAACAGGTTCACCCTTGATGCACCACTGTGCTGCGTCCAGATGGATTCCTCAGTATCATAACATAGTCTCATACCGGCCCAGGCAAAACAAGCAGCAGGGTCAGAATGCTGTGGGAGGTGTGACATTTCAGACATTTAAAAATGATATATATATATTTTGCAAAACCATCTATATCTGTTTTTGCTTTGTCATTATGGGATATTGTGTGTAGATTGACGAGGGAATAAAAAACAAATCCATTTTTAGAATAAGGTTGTATCGTAAACAAAATGTGGAGAAAGTCATTGGGTCTGAATACTTTCCAAATGCACTGTATGACAAACTGATGAAAATTACAGGCCTCTCTCATCTTTTTAAGTGGGAGAACTTGCACAATTGGTGGCTGACTAAATTCTTTTTTGCCCCACTGTGTGACCCATTGACGTTGTATATCCTAAAATATTCACATCTGTGGGGAAATTGGATACTTCATAGAAACGTGTACAGAAAGCGATGTACTGTCATTGCTGCTTAAGCCTTTCTGCACCTCGGTAGAAAACCTTTACAGCAGCAGTCCTCCAGTGGCATTGTCCTCTTATCTGTGATGTGGGATTATTATTCTGTACGCCTTTACAGCAGCAGTCCTCCAGTGGCATTGTCCTCTTATCTGTGATGTGGGATTATTATTCTGTATGCCTTTACAGCAGCAGTCCTCCAGTGGCATTGTCCTCTTATCTGTGATGTGGGATTATTATTCTGTATGCCTTTACAGCAGCAGTCCTCCAGTGGAATTGTCCTCTTATCTGTGATGTGGGATTATTATTCTGTATGCCTTTACAGCAGCAGTCCTCCAGTGGCATTGTCCTCTTATCTGTGATGTGGGATTATTATTCTGTATGCCTTTACAGCAGCAGTCCTCCAGTGGCATTGTCCTCTTATCTGTGATGTGGGATTATTATTCTGTATGCCTTTACAGCAGCAGTCCTCCAGTGGCATTGTCCTCTTATCTGTGATGTGAGATTATTATTCTGTATGAAAACACAGCAGCAGTCCTCCAGTGGCATTGTCCTCTTATCTGTGATGTGGGATTATTATTCTGTATGCCGTGAGAGTTACAGCAGCAGTCCTCCAGTGGCATTGTCCTCTTATCTGTGATGTGGGATTATTATTCTGTATGCCTTTACAGCAGTCCTCCAGGGGCATTGTCCTCTTATCTGTGATGTGGGATTATTATTCTGTATGCCTTTACAGCAGCAGAGTGGCAGAATTGTCCTCTTATCTGTGATGATGGGATTATTATTCTGTATGCCTGATGGAGACTGACAGCAGTTTTATCCTCCAGTGGCATTGTCCTCTTATCTGTGATACCCACACACCTGATGGGATTATTATTCTGTATGCCTTTACAGCAGCAGTCCTCCAGTGGCATTGTCCTCTTTATCTGTGATGTGGGATTATTATTCTGTATGCCTTTACAGCAGCAGTCCTCCAGTGGCATTGTCCTCTTATCTGTGATGTGGGATTATTTTCTGTACGCCTTTACAGCAGCAGTCCTCCAGTGGCATTGTCCTCTTATCTGTGATGATGGGATGACAGAATCTTGTTTTTACGCCTGATGGAGTTCTTTTTACGGTGTGATGCTGCCGGACGGGTTACCTAGAAAACAAAGCTGCAGAAGTTTTAATACCACAACCTTGGAGACTTCAATTCCACCTGATTACACCGCTACTATGACAGAAATCTGAGATCCAGGTCTATTTGATGGCATGTCCACTAGACAGAGTCATCATTTTAAGAGCCCAGTGCTTCATTTGTCAATGTGGGGAGACGCACAGAGTGGGCTGACCTGGGGAGTTTCTGAGGGGTAGCAGAATGCATGGAGAGAAAATAAGGTTTCACCTTTTTCTAATAAAAGCATTGCATGCATATCACCGTATTGGCATTGAGCAGTGGAGTAGAGACACTAAACTGACATTCCACACATGGGGACATTTTTAATGAACCGGGGGTCCTGGGAAAATGTTGGCCTTTTATAAACACATTACATGGAGTTGTCTTTTTACATGACTGGAGACTGACAGAATCTTGTTTTAATACCACACACCTGATGGAGACTGACAGAATCTTGTTTTAATACCACACACCTGATGGAGACTGACAGAATCTTGTTTTAATACCCACACACCTGATGGAGACTGACAGAATGTTGTTTTAATACCACACACCTGATGGAGACTGACAGAATCTTGTTTTAATACCACACACCTGATGGAGACTGACAGAATCTTGTTTTAATACCACACACCTGATGGAGACTAGTGGTTCTCTGTGGCTAAATGATAGTCCTTTTTATTGGGCTACAGTCCACAGCTAGTGGTCCTCTGTGGCTAAATGATAGTCCTTTTTATTGGGCTACAGTCCACAGCTAGTGGTCCTCTGTGGCTAAATGATAGTCCTTTTTATTGGGCTACAGTCCACAGCTAGTGGTCCTCTGTGGCTAAATCATAGTCCTTTTTATTGGGCTACAGTCCACAGCTAGTGGTCCTCTGTGGCTAAATGATAGTCCTTTTTATTGGGCTACAGTCCACAGCTAGTGGTCCTCTGTGGCTAAATGATAGTCCTTTTTATTGGGCTACAGTCCACAGCTAGTTGTCCTCTGTGGCTAAATCATAGTTCTTTTTATTGGGTTACAGTCCACAGCTAGTGGTTCTCTGTGGCTAAATGATAGTCCTTTTTATTGGGCTACAGTCCACAGCTAGTTGTCCTCTGTGGCTAAATCATAGTTCTTTTTATTGGGTTACAGTCCACAGCTAGTGGTTCTCTGTGGCTAAATGATAGTCCTTTTTATTGGGCTACAGTCCACAGCTAGTGGTCCTCTGTGGCTAAATGATGGTCCTTTTTATTGGGCTACAGTCCACAGCTAGTTGTCCTCTGTGGCTAAATCATAGTCCTTTTAATTGGGCTACAGTCCACAGCTAGTGGTCCTCTGTGGCTCAATGATAGTCCTTTTTATTGGGCTACAGTCCACAGCTAGTGGTCCTCTGTGGCTAAATGATAGTCCTTTTTATTGGGTTACAGTCCACAGCTAGTGGTCCTCTGTGGCTAAATGATAGTCCTTTTTATTGGGCTACAGTCCACGGCTAGTGGTCCTGTGGCTAAATGATAGTCCTTTTTATTGGGCTACAGTCCACAGCTAGTGGTCCTGTGGCTAAATGATAGTCCTTTTTATTGGGCTACAGTCCACAGCTAGTGGTCCTGTGGCTAAATGATAGTCCTTCTCATGCTGTACTAGGCTGTTCTGAATTATTTATTTCTGAACAGGAATTCTATAAGTTTGGTAAATGTATTTCCATTAATCAGGGTGCTGCAGCTCGTTCAGAACCCTTCACGTGGCTATGATTCTATAAGGAAATAAATGATGAAGTGCAATGCTGGAGAGGTTCATTAAAGGTTTTTTAACCTTTATTTAACTAGGCAAGTCAGTTGAGAACTAATTCTTATTTTCAATGACGGCCTAGGAACAGTGGGTTAACTGCCTGTTCAGGGGCAGAACCACAGATTTGTACCTTGTCAGCTCGGGGGTTTGAACTTGCAACCTTCCGGTTACTAGTCCAACGCTCTAACCACTAGGCTACCCTGATGAGAGTTGCAGGCTCATGCCTTGCAGAGTAGAGGGAGCGATATAACAACTAGAAGGAGATTCACTTTCAGTGATTTATGTGAGACAAAATGAAGCGTCATCTGTTCAAAGGAAAACAACATGACTGTTATTCATGTCAGGCCTTGGCATTATAGTGCTTATAGTTGTGCGGGTTTGGCCGGGGTAGGCAGTCATGATGAATAAGAATTTGTTCTTAACCGACTTGCGTACTTAAATAAAGGTTAAATAAAAAAGATTTGTGTTTTTAGTTGTACTTTGCCATTAGACAGCCATTAAATAGCCCTGGCTGTTAAGTGATGTGTAAACCCAGACAGCTGAAAGACTTTGTTTCTGGCCTTGATTCACAGATGGGAGGTTATTGTTCATCTGAGGGTAGAGACTAGAGAGAGGAGCTGATGGAAGGTTATTGTTCATCTGAGGGTATAGACTAGAGAGAGAGAGGAGCTGATGGGAGGTTATTGTTCATCTGAGGGTGTAGACTAGAGAGAGAGGAGCTGATGGGAGGTTATTGTTCATCTGAGGGTATAGACTAGAGAGAGAGAGGAGCTGATGGGAGGTTATTGTTCATCTGAGGGTATAGACGAGAGAGAGGAGCTGATGGGAGGTTATTGTTCATCTGAGGGTGTAGACTAGAGAGAGGAGCTGATGGGAGGTTATTGTTCATCTGAGGGTATAGACTAGAGAGAGAGAGGAGCTGATGGGAGGTTATTGTTCATCTGAGGGTGTAGACTAGAGAGAGAGGAGCTGATGGGAGGTTATTGTTCATCTGAGGGTAGAGACTAGAGAGAGGAGCTGATGGGAGGTTGTTCATCTGAGGGTGTAGACTAGAGAGAGAGAGGAGCTGATGGGAGGTTATTGTTCATCTGAGGGTAGAGACTAGAGAGAGAGAGGAGCTGATGGGAGGTTATTGTTCATCTGAGGGTGTAGACTAGAGAGAGGAGCTGATGAGAGGTTATTGTTCATCTGAGGGTATAGACTAGAGAGAGGAGCTGATGGGAGGTTATTGTTCATCTGAGGGTATAGACTAGAGAGAGGAGCTGATGAGAGGTTATTGTTCATCTGAGGGTATAGACTAGAGAGAGAGGAGCTGATGGGAGGTTATTGTTCATCTGAGGGTATAGACGAGAGAGAGGAGCTGATGGGAGGTTATTGTTCATCTGAGGGTAGAGACTAGAGAGAGAGAGGAGCTGATGGGAGGTTATTGTTCATCTGAGGGTGTAGACTAGAGAGAGAGAGAGGAGCTGATGGGAGGTTATTGTTCATCTGAGGGTAGAGACTAGAGAGAGAGAGGAGCTGATGGGAGGTTATTGTTCATCTGAGGGTGTAGACTAGAGAGGGAGAGGAGCTGATGGGATGTTATTGTTCATCTGAGGGTAGAGACGAAAGAGAGGAGCTGATGGGAGGTTATTGTTCATCTGAGGGTAGAGACTAGAGAGAGGAGCTGATGAGAGGTTATTGTTCATCTGAGGGTGTAGACTAGAGAGAGGAGCTGATGGAAGGTTATTGTTCATCTGAGGGTAGAGACGAAAGAGAGGAGCTGATGGGAGGTTATTGTTCATCTGAGGGTGTAGACTAGAGAGGAGCTGATGGGAGGTTATTGTTCATCTGAGGGTAGAGACTAGAGAGAGGAGCTGATGGAAGGTTATTGTTCATCTGAGGGTATAGACGAGAGAGGAGCTGATGGAAGGTTATTGTTCATCTGAGGGTAGAGACTAGAGAGAGAGAGGAGCTGATGGGAGGTTATTGTTCATCTGAGGGTGTAGACTAGAGAGAGAGGAGCTGATGGGAGGTTATTGTTCATCTGAGGGTATAGACTAGAGAGAGAGAGGAGCTGATGGGAGGTTATTGTTCATCTGAGGGTATAGACGAGAGAGAGGAGCTGATGGGAGGTTGTTCATCTGAGGGTATAGACTAGAGAGAGAGAGGAGCTGATGGGAGGTTATTGTTCATCTGAGGGTATAGACTAGAGAGAGAGGAGCTGATGAGAGGTTATTGTTCATCTGAGGGTAGAGACTAGAGAGAGAGAGGAGCTGATGGGAGGTTATTGTTCATCTGAGGGTGTAGACTAGAGAGAGAGAGGAGCTGATGGGAGGTTATTGTTCATCTGAGGGTGTAGACTAGAGAGAGGAGCTGATGGGAGGTTATTGTTCATCTGAGGGTAGAGACTAGAGAGGAGCTGATGGGAGGTTATTGTTCATCTGAGGGTAGAGACTAGAGAGAGGAGCTGATGGGAGGTTATTGTTCATCTGAGGGTATAGACTAGAGAGAGGAGCTGATGGGAGGTTATTGTTCATCTGAGGGTATAGACTAGAGAGAGAGAGAGGAGCTGATGGGAGGTTATTGTTCATCTGAGGGTAGAGACTAGAGAGAGGAGCTGATGGGAGGTTATTGTTCATCTGAGGGTGTAGACTAGAGAGAGAGAGAGGAGCTGATGGAAGGTTATTGTTCATCTGAGGGTAGAGACTAGAGAGAGAGAGGAGCTGATGGGAGGTTATTGTTCATCTGAGGGTGTAGACTAGAGAGGAGCTGATGGGAGGTTATTGTTCATCTGAGGGTGTAGACTAGAGAGAGAGGAGCTGATGGGAGGTTATTGTTCATCTGAGGGTATAGACTAGAGAGAGAGGAGCTGATGGGAGGTTATTGTTCATCTGAGGGTATAGACGAGAGAGAGGAGCTGATGGGAGGTTATTGTTCATCTGAGGGTGTAGACTAGAGAGAGAGAGGAGCTGATGGGAGGTTATTGTTCATCTGAGGGTGTAGACTAGAGAGGAGCTGATGGGAGGGTAGAGACTAGAGAGAGGAGCTGATGGAAGGTTATTGTTCATCTGAGGGTATAGACGAGAGAGGAGCTGATGGGAGGTTATTGTTCATCTGAGGGTGTAGACTAGAGAGAGGAGCTGATGGGAGGTTATTGTTCATCTGAGGGTATAGACTAGAGAGAGGAGCTGATGGGAGGTTATTGTTCATCTGAGGGTATAGACTAGAGAGAGAGAGGAGCTGATGGGAGGTTATTGTTCATCTGAGGGTGTAGACGAGAGAGAGGAGCTGATGGGAGGTTATTGTTCAGCTGAGGGTGTAGACTAGAGAGAGGAGCTGATGGGAGGTTATTGTTCATCTGAGGGTATAGACTAGAGAGAGAGAGGAGCTGATGGGAGGTTATTGTTCATCTGAGGGTAGAGACTAGAGAGAGAGAGGAGCTGATGGGAGGTTATTGTTCATCTGAGGGTGTAGACTAGAGAGAGGAGCTGATGGGAGGTTATTGTTCATCTGAGGGTATAGACTAGAGAGAGAGAGGAGCTGATGGGAGGTTATTGTTCATCTGAGGGTGTAGACTAGAGAGAGGAGCTGATGGGAGGTTATTGTTCATCTGAGGGTGTAGACTAGAGAGAGAGAGGTGCTGATGGGGGGTTATTGTTCATCTGAGGGTATAGACTAGAGAGAGAGAGGAGCTGATGGGAGGTTATTGTTCATCTGAGGGTGTAGACTAGAGAGAGGAGCTGATGGGAGGTTATTATTCATCTGAGGGTGTAGACTAGAGAGAGGAGCTGATGGGAGGTTATTGTTCATCTGAGGGTGTAGACTAGAGAGAGGAGCTGATGGGAGGTTATTGTTCATCTGAGGGTGTAGACTAGAGAGAGGAGCTGATGGGAGGTTATTGTTCATCTGAGGGTGTAGACTAGAGAGAGAGAGGAGCTGATGGGAGGTTATTGTTCATCTGAGGGTGTAGACTAGAGAGAGAGAGAGGAGCTGATGGGAGGTTATTGTTCATCTGAGGGTGTAGACTAGAGAGAGGAGCTGATGGGAGGTTATTGTTCATCTGAGGGTATAGACTAGAGAGAGAGCTGATGGGAGGTTATTGCTGATGGGAGGTTATTGTTCATCTGAGGGTAGAGACTAGAGAGAGGAGCTGATGGGAGGTTATTGTTCATCTGAGGGTGTAGACTAGAGAGAGAGGAGCTGATGGAGGTTATTGTTCATCTGAGGGTAGAGACTAGAGAGAGGAGCTGATGGGAGGTTATTGTTCATCTGAGGGTATAGACTAGAGAGGAGCTGATGGGAGGTTATTGTTCATCTGAGGGTATAGACTAGAGAGAGGAGCTGATGGGAGGTTATTGTTCATCTGAGGGTATAGACTAGAGAGAGAGAGGAGCTGATGGAAGGTTATTGTTCATCTGAGGGTATAGACTAGAGAGAGGAGCTGATGGGAGGTTATTGTTCATCTGAGGGTGTAGACTAGAGAGAGAGAGGAGCTGATGGGAGGTTATTGTTCATCTGAGGGTGTAGACTAGAGAGAGGAGCTGATGGGAGGTTATTGTTCATCTGAGGGTAGAGACTAGAGAGAGGAGCTGATGGGAGGTTATTGTTCATCTGAGGGTAGAGACTAGAGAGAGGAGCTGATGGGAGGTTATTGTTCATCTGAGGGTGTAGACTAGAGAGAGAGAGAGGAGCTGATGGAAGGTTATTGTTCATCTGAGGGTATAGACTAGAGAGAGGAGCTGATGGGAGGTTATTGTTCATCTGAGGGTATAGACTAGAGAGAGGAGCTGATGGGAGGTTATTGTTCATCTGAGGGTATAGACTAGAGAGAGGAGCTGATGGGAGGTTATTGTTCATCTGAGGGTATAGACTAGAGAGAGGAGCTGATGGGAGGTTATTGTTCATCTGAGGGTATAGACTAGAGAGGAGCTGATGGAAGGTTATTGTTCATCTGAGGGTAGAGACTAGAGAGAGGAGCTGATGGGATGTTATTGTTCATCTGAGGGTAGAGACTAGAGAGAGGAGCTGATGGGAGGTTATTGTTCATCTGAGGGTAGAGACTAGAGAGAGGAGCTGATGGGATGTTATTGTTCATCTGAGGGTATAGACTAGAGAGAGAGAGGAGCTGATGGAAGGTTATTGTTCATCTGAGGGTAGAGACTAGAGAGAGGAGCTGATGGGATGTTATTGTTCATCTGAGGGTAGAGACTAGAGAGAGGAGCTGATGGGAGGTTATTGTTCATCTGAGGGTATAGACTAGAGAGAGGAGCTGATGGGAGGTTATTGTTCATCTGAGGGTATAGACTAGAGAGAGGAGCTGATGGGAGGTTATTGTTCATCTGAGGGTGTAGACTAGAGAGAGGAGCTGATGGGAGGTTATTGTTCATCTGAGGGTAGAGACTAGAGAGGAGCTGATGGGAGGTTATTGTTCATCTGAGGGTAGAGACTAGAGAGAGGAGCTGATGGGAGGTTATTGTTCATCTGAGGGTAGAGACTAGAGAGAGGAGCTGATCTCTGCTGTATCTGAATGAAGCTTTAGAATGAGCATCATGTAGTTATGGACTCAATGATGGACTCACTGTAGCAGCACTTTGCAGTTGTTGTTAAATGAAAAGCATGTTACAATTGAAATGTCTTACTGTTTTGTCTGTTCCTGCAGTTTGTCTTCATAGATAGTAAAGGAACAGGCTGTAAAGACTCTGGCACAGAGCGTGAGGGACACGAGTGAAAAGACTGCTTCTAACTGTTGTTCCTATTGTCTTTCACAGGAAAGAGCTGGAGTCTCTCAAAGGTAAGAACCCATCTAAACAGAACCCATCTAAACAGAACATTATTCTCATGTACAGTCAGTAAGATGTCCTCTAAACAGAACAGTATTCTGTACAGTCAGTAAGATCCCCTCTAAACAGAACAGTATTCTACTGTCAGTAAGATGTCCTCTAAACAGAACAGTATTCTGTACAGTCAGTAAGATCCCCTCTAAACAGAACAGTAATTCTGTACAGTCAGTAAGATCCCCTCTAAACAGAACAGTATTCTGTACAGTCAGTAATATCCCCTCTAAACAGAACAGTATTCTGTACAGTCAGTAAGATGTCCTCTAAACAGAACAGTATTCTGTACAGTCAGTAAGATCCCCTCTAAACAGAACATTATTCTGTACAGTCAGTAAGATCCCCTCTAAACAGAACAGTATTCTGTACAGTCAGTAAGATCCCCTCTAAACAGAACAGTATTCTGTACAGTCAGTAAGATGTCCTCTAAACAGAACAGTATTCTACAGTCAGTAAGATCCCATCTAAACAGAACATTACAACGTTACTTCACCTCCAATAGAATGAACAGTGTGACATTACAACATTACATCACCTCCAATAGAATGAACAGTGTGACATTACAACGTTACATCACCTCCAATAGAATGAACAGTGTGACATTACAACGTTACATCACCTCCAATAGAATGAACAGTGTGACATTACAACGTTACTTCACCTCCAATAGAATGAACAGTGTGTCATTACAACGTTACTTCACCTCCAATAGAATGAACAGTGTGACATTACAACGTTACTTCACCTCCAATAGAATGAACAGTGTGACATTACAACGTTACTTCACCTCCAATAGAATGAACAGTGTGACATTACAACGTTACTTCACCTCCAATAGAATGAACAGTGTGACATTACAACGTTACTTCTCCTCCAATAGAATGAACAGTGTGACATTACAACGTTACTTCTCCTCCAATAGAATGAACAGTGTGACATTACAACGTTACTTCACCTCCAATAGAATGAACAGTGTGACATTACAACGTTACTTCTCCTCCAATAGAATGAACAGTGTGACATTACAACGTTACTTCACCTCCAATAGAATGAACAGTGTGACATTACAACGTTACTTCTCCTCCAATAGAATGAACAGTGTGACATTACAACGTTAGTTCACCTCCAATAGAATGAACAGTGCTACACTACAACGTTACTTCACCTCCAATAGAATGAACAGTGCTACACTACAACGTTACTTCACCTCCAATAGAATGAACAGTGTGACATTACAACGTTAGTTCACCTCCAATAGAATGAACAGTGCTACATTACAACGTTACTTCTCCTCCAATAGAATGAACAGTGTGACATTACAACGTTACTTCTCCTCCAATAGAATGAACAGTGTGACATTACAACGTTACTTCTCCTCCAATAGAATGAACAGTGTGACATTACAACGTTACTTCTCCTCCAATAGAATGAACAGTGTGACATTACAACGTTACTTCACCTCCAATAGAATGAACAGTGTGACATTACAACGTTAGTTCACCTCCAATAGAATGAACAGTGCTACATTACAACGTTACTTCTCCTCCAATAGAATGAACAGTGTGACATTACAACGTTACTTCTCCTCCAATAGAATGAACAGTGTGACATTACAACGTTACTTCTCCTCCAATAGAATGAACAGTGTGACATTACAACGTTACTTCTCCTCCAATAGAATGAACAGTGTGACATTACAACGTTACTTCTCCTCCAATAGAATGAACAGTGTGACATTACAACGTTACTTCACCTCCAATAGAATGAACAGTGCTACACTACAACGTTACTTCACCTCCAATAGAATGAACAGTGCTACACTACAACGTTACTTCACCTCCAATAGAATGAACAGTGCTACACTACAACGTTACTTCACCTCCAATAGAATGAACAGTGTGACATTACAACGTTAGTTCACCTCCAATAGAATGAACAGTGCTACATTACAACGTTACTTCTCCTCCAATAGAATGAACAGTGTGACATTACAACGTTACTTCTCCTCCAATAGAATGAACAGTGTGACATTACAACGTTACTTCTCCTCCAATAGAATGAACAGTGTGACATTACAACGTTACTTCTCCTCCAATAGAATGAACAGTGTGACATTACAACGTTACTTCTCCTCCAATAGAATGAACAGTGTGACATTACAACGTTAGTTCTCCTCCAATAGAATGAACAGTGTGACATTACAACGTTACTTCTCCTCCAATAGAATGAACAGTGTGACATTACAACGTTACTTCTCCTCCAATAGAATGAACAGTGTGACATTACAACGTTACTTCTCCTCCAATAGAATGAACAGTGTGACATTACAACGTTACTTCACCTCCAATAGAATGAACAGTGTGACATTACAACGTTACTTCTCCTCCAATAGAATGAACAGTGTGACATTACAACGTTACTTCTCCTCCAATAGAATGAACAGTGCTACATTACAACGTTACTTCTCCTCCAATAGAATGAACAGTGTGACATTACAACGTTACTTCTCCTCCAATAGAATGAACAGTGTGACATTACAACGTTACTTCTCCTCCAATAGAATGAACAGTGCTACATTACAACATTACATCACCTCCAATAGAATGAACAGTGTGACATTACAACGTTACTTCTCCTCCAATAGAATGAACAGTGTGACATTACAACGTTACTTCTCCTCCAATAGAATGAACAGTGTGACATTACAACGTTACATCACCTCCAATAGAATGAACAGTGTGACATTACAACGTTACTTCTCCTCCAATAGAATGAACAGTGTGACATTACAACATTACTTCTCCTCCAATAGAATGAACAGTGTGACATTACAACGTTACTTCTCCTCCAATAGAATGAACAGTGTGACATTACAACGTTACTTCTCCTCCAATAGAATGAACAGTGTGACATTACAACGTTACTTCACCTCCAATAGAATGAACAGTGTGACATTACAACGTTACTTCACCTCCAATAGAATGAACAGTGTGACATTACAACGTTACTTCTCCTCCAATAGAATGAACAGTGTGACATTACAACGTTACTTCTCCTCCAATAGAATGAACAGTGTGACATTACAACGTTACTTCTCCTCCAATAGAATGAACAGTGTGACATTACAACATTACTTCTCCTCCAATAGAATCACCCCCTTTTTACTTTATACCGGATCATAATATGATGGATCTCCACTAAAGGACCTGTCACTCTCGCTGAATGGGATGCAGATTTTCAATACCGAACTCACTATTTCTAGCGGTTTTGTGTGTGTGTGTGTGTGTGTGTGACAGGCGTGTGTGTGTGTGACAGAATCTGACTGTACTGAGACACCGTCTGGCAGACAGGCCTGAAAGAGAACATCATCACGACTGTGGTTTTGCTCAACATCTCAACATATTTGATGTGCACACTCATTAGTTTAATGACCTCTTAACGCCCCCCCCCCCCCCCCAGGGAATAAAATATGTTTCACAGCTATATACACAGTATTCTCACAGAATAGCTGGTTGTGACGTTATCGAAGCGAACATGATGAGATTCCCTTTTTGGAGGCAGTTTACTGGCTCCCAGGCTGAATCCCAAAGGACACCCTGTTCTCTATATAGTGCACTGCTTTTGACCAGAGGTCCTGGTCATGCACTAAATAGGGAATAGAGTGTAATTTGGGATGCAGACACAGTGAGAGTCAGGGAGGGAGGAGAGATGATGTGGGAGGGGAGGAGGAGGATGGGGAGGAGGGGAGGAGAGATGATGTGGGAGGGGAGATGATGTGGGAGGAGGAGGGGAGGAGAGATGATGTGGGAGGGGAGGAGGAGGAGGAGGGAGGAGGAGAGATGATGTGGGGGAGGGGAGGAGGAGGAGGGGAGGAGAGATGATGTGGGAGGGGAGGAGGAGGGGAGGAGAGATGATGTGGGAGGAGGAGGGGAGGAGAGGAGAGATGATGTGGGGGGAGGGGAGGAGAATGTGGGAGGAGGAGGGGAGGAGAGATGATGTGGGAGGGGAGGGAGGATGGGGAGGAGGAGGGGAGGAGAGATGATGTGGGAGATGGAGGAGGATGAGGGGAGGAGGAGGGGAGGAGAGATGATGTGGGAGGGGAGGAGGAGGGGAGGAGAGGAGGAGGAGGGGAGGGAGATGATGTGGGAGGGGAGGAGAGATGATGTGGGAGGGGAGGAGGAGGGGAGGGAGATGAGGAGGAGGAGGGGAGGAGAGATGATGTGGGAGGGGAGGAGAGATGATGTGGGAGGGGAGGAGGAGGAGGGGGGAGGAGAGATGATGTGGGGGGGAGGGAGGAGGAGGAGGGAGGGGAGGAGAGATGATGTGGGAGGAGGAGGAGGAGAGGAGAGATGATGTGGGATGGGGAGGAGGAGGGGAGGAGAGATGATGTGGGAGGAGGAGGGGAGGAGAGATGATGTGGGAGGAGGGGAGGAGGAGATGTGGGAGGGGAGGAGGAGGGGAGGAGAGATGATGTGGGAGGGGGAGGAGGATGAGGGGAGGAGGAGGGGAGGAGAGATGATGTGGGAGGGAGGAGGATGAGGGGAGGAGGAGGGGAGGAGAGATGATGTGGGAGGGGAGGAGGAGGAGGAGGGGAGGAGAGATGATGTGGGAGGGGAGGGGAGGAGAGATGATGTGGGAGGATGTGGGAGGAGGAGGAGGGGAGGAGGAGGAGGGGAGGAGAGATGATGTGGGGGGGAGGAGAGATGATGTGGGAGGGGAGGAGGAGGAGGGGGAGGAGAGATGATGTGGGAGGAGGAGGAGGAGGGGAGGAGAGATGATGTGGGAGGGGAGGAGGAGGAGGAGGGGAGGAGAGATGGATCAACCTGACTGTAAAGGTCTGCCTGACAGTGATGTGTCCAGAAAAGAGTTTGACGCTAGAAGCTTAGTCCTGTCCAGTGTCTATAATGAATCATTCATGAGCCATTCAATAACCACTTTACTAGTGTGTGTGTGGTACTAAAAAAGAAAATAGCGATTTGGATGTTGCTATGCAGAGGTGCGTTCTCAGGATATGAATAATGGAAGGCGATCAATGAGTGTGTCTGTTGTGGTCTTTTAAACAGGTAGGCTGTTCTCTGTGAAATGTTATTGTCCATATGGATATTCTCATCTGGAAATGTCACGTGGTAGAATACACATTCTTTTTGTTTAGTTAATATTTATACGTGGCTTTTATTAGTTATATTTGTGGCTTTTATTTCGTATTAAAGCATATCAATTAAACTGAATGGGCCAGAATAGCAGTAAGACACCAGATTTTAGCTTTAGGGAGGTACATTTCCTTGAAATTCTCCTCGCCTCATTATGCATGACGTTAATTTCCTGTTGTAGCCAGGATGGGAACTGCTTGGAACACCCCACCCATCTTGGTATTTTTAGTCGGAGGGATCTAGAACATTAGATACACCACAGAGATGATGTCACAATAAGGAGTTAAAGAAAGAAAGGAATTAGATAGGTCTCAGCTCGCTGAAGGGGACAAACAACTAAGGGAGCTGAGACCTAAGGGAGCTGAGACCTAAGGGAGCTGAGACCTAAGGGAGCTGAGACCTAAGGGAGCTGAGACCTAAGGGAGCTGAGACCTAAGGGAGCTGAGACCTAAGGGAGCTGAGACCTAAGGGAGCTGAGACCTAAATTGCATCTCTTTTCAGAGATTTAAATTTTATATGTCTGTTCTCTACACTTTTAGATTAGTTTAGTCAGAATTTAAGCAGTGTCTGTATCCCAAATGGCACCCAATACCCTATATAATGCACTATTTTTGGCCTGGGCCCTGGTCAATAGGGTGGCATTTGGGATGCTACCTTGAAGCAGTGTGGTCTTGTTCAGTACTGCAGGAGCAGAGCCTTTCTAGTAGAAAGAGAGAGAGAGAGCTGCTGAGCTAATGTGAGATTAAACTAAAGGCTTGTATCTTAACCGCAGACGGAAACGGGCGTGACCGTGTCTTGACCGCAGAAGGAACGGGCGTGACCGCGTCTTGACCGCAGAAGGAACGGGCGTGACTGCGTCTTGACCGCAGACGGAACGGGCTTGACCGTGTCTTAACCGCAGAAGGAACGGGCTTGACCGTGTCTTAACCGCAGACGGAACGGGCGCGACCGCGTCTTGACCGCAGACGGAACGGGCGCGACCGCGTCTTGACCGCAGACGGAACGGGCGCGACCGCGTCTTGACCGCAGACGGAACGGGCGCGACCGCGTCTTGACCGCAGACGGAACGGGCGTGACCGCGTCTTGACCGCAGACTGAACGGGCTTGACCGTGTCTTGACCGCGTCTTGACCGCAGACGGAACGGACAGGAGAGACTGTTCTAAGCTCAGTCACTGTCAGGAGCTTAACTAAAGACATGGAAGTTTTGTGGTTCTTTTATAGAAACTCATCTAGCGAGGTGCTTTGAATTTCTAATGCAGTAGGTGTGTCAATCCCTCCTCCACAGTAGTCTCTATAGAGATCAATCTCAATCAATATCTCTTAAGAGCTTCTCTTCAGCAAAAATACCATTTTAACTCAACTTGGAGTTATTATTATGATATGCAGATTGTACAGTAGCTCAGTGGTTCCCAAACATTTTCACACAGGATTAAATCAAATGTATTTATAAAGCCCTTCGTACATCAGCTGATATCTCAAAGTGCTGTACAGAAACCCAGCCTAAAACCCCTAACAGCAAGCAATGCAGGTGTAGAAGCACGGTGGCTAGGAAAACTCCCTAGAAAGGCCAGAACCTAGGGAGAAACCTTTGTTCCTTGGGGAACGCGACACATCTATTTCTATGGGCACAACCACTGGCCATGACACATTGTTCACACGCCTCTTGTTGGCGGAGAGAACATTTTGCAGTTTTAAAGCAAATTTCTTGCATTTCTGAACCTGGATGTTATAAATAGCCGTCTAAGGCAGTGGTCCTAGGATGATCAAAGGAAATTGGATGCAGCTGAGCTCAATTTGGAGTTTCGTGGCAAAGAGGTGTGAATGAGATATTTGTGTTTTTAATTTTCAATAAATTTGCAAAATTTCTCAACATGTTTTCACTTTGTTATTATGGGGTATTGTGTATAGATGGGTGAGGGGGAAATATATATATTTAATCCGTTTTGAATTCAGGCTGTAACACAACAACATGTGGCATGTGTGAAGGCACTGTGGCCGACCACTTCATGGCTGAGCCGTTGTTGCTCCTATATGTTTTCACTTCACAAAAACAGCACTTAAAGTTGACCGGGGCAGGTCTAGCAGGGTAGACATTTGATGAACTTTGGGGGGGACAACAACAAGGGGGGGACAACAACAAGGTAATTGGCAGGTTGTTTAGTGCAGTACTTCCAAAAGCAGTGCACTATGTAGGGAAGAGGGTGGCATTTATGATGCAGCCTAGGTTTCCCACTATCTGTTTTTATTATTAGAAGCCCCTCCCTCTCTTGTGAGTAGTGAGTGGTACACTCCCAGGCAGCTCTCCCCCTCTTGTAAGTAGTGAGTGGTACACTCCCAGGCAGCCCTCCCCCTCTTGTGAGTAGTGAGTGGTACACACCTAGGCAGCTCTCCCCCTCTTGTGAGTAGTGAGTGGTACACACCCAGGCAGCCCTCCCCTCTTGTGAGTAGTGAGTGGTACACACCCAGGCAGCCCTCCCCCTCTTGTGAGTAGTGAGTGGTACACACCCAGGCAGCCCTCCCCTCTTGTGAGTAGTGAGTGGTACACACCCAGGCAGCTCTCCCCTCTTGTGTACACTCCCAGGCAGCCCTCCCCTCTTGTGAGAAGTGAGTGGTACACTCCCAGGCAGCCCTCCCCTCTTGTGAGTAGTGAGTGGTACACTCCCAGGCAGACCTCCCCTCTTGTGAGAAGTGAGTGGTACACACCCAGGCAGCCCTCCCCTCTTGTGAGTAGTGAGTGGTACACTCCCAGGCAGCTCTCCCCTCTTGTGAGTAGTGAGTGGTACACTCCCAGGCAGCCCTCCCCCTCTTGTGAGTAGTGAGTGATACACTCCCAGGCAGCTCTCCCCCTCTTGTGAGTAGTGAGTGGTACACACCCAGGCAGCCCTCCCCTCTTGTGAGAGTAGCCCTCCCCCTCTTGTGAGTGGTACACACCCAGGCAGCCCTCCCCTCTTGTGAGTAGTACACACCCAGGCAGCTCTCCCCTCTTGTGAGTAGTGAGTGGTACACTCCCAGGCAGCCCTCCCCCTCTTGTGAGTAGTGAGTGATACACTCTCAGGCAGCCCTCCCCCTCTTGTGAGTAGTGAGTGGTACACACCCAGGCACCTCTTGTGAGAAGTGAGTGGTACACTCTCAGGCAGCCCTCCCCCTCTTGTGAGTAGTGAGTGGTACACACCCAGGCAGCCCTCCCCTCTTGTGAGTAGTGAGTGGTACACTCCCAGGCAGCCCTCCCCTCTTGTGAGTAGTGAGTGATACACTCCCAGGCAGCTCTCCCCTCTTGTGAGTAGTGAGTGGTACACACCCAGGCAGCCCTCCCCTCTTGTGAGTAGTACACACCCAGGCAGCCCTCCCCCTCTTGTGGTACACACCCAGGCAGCCCTCCCCTCAGGTACACACCAGGCAGCTCTCCCCCTCTTGTGAGTAGTGAGTGGTACACTCCCAGGCAGCCCTCCCCTCTTGTGAGTAGTGAGTGGTACACTCTCAGGCAGCCCTCCCCTCTTGTGAGTAGTGAGTGGTACACACCCAGGCAGCTCTCCCCCTCTTGTGAGAAGTGAGTGGTACACTCTCAGGCAGCCCTCCCCTCTTGTGAGTAGTGAGTGGTACACACCCAGGCAGCCCTCCCCTCTTGTGAGTAGTGAGTGGTACACTCCCAGGCAGCCCTCCCCTCTTGTGAGTAGTGAGTGGTACACTCCCAGGCAGACCTCCCCTCTTGTGAGTAGTGAGTGGTACACTCCCAGGCAGCCCTCCCCTCTTGTGAGTAGTGAGTGGTACACTCCCAGGCAGACCTCCCCCTCTTGTGAGTAGTGAGTGGTACACTCCCAGGCAGACCTCCCCCTCTTGTGAGAAGTGAGTGGTACACTCCCAGGCAGCCCTCCCCTCTTGTGAGTAGTGAGTGGTACACACCCAGGCAGCCCTCCCCTCTTGTGAGTAGTGAGTGGTACACTCCCAGGCAGACCTCCCCTCTTGTGAGTAGTGGTGGTACACTCCCAGGCAGCCCTCCCCCTCTTGTGAGAAGTGAGTGGTACACTCCCAGGCAGCCCTCCCCTCTTGTGAGTAGTGAGTGGTACACTCCCAGGCAGCCCTCCCCCTCTTGTGAGTAGTGAGTGGTACACTCCCAGGCAGACCTCCCCCTCTTGTGAGTAGTGAGTGGTACACTCCCAGGCAGACCTCCCCTCTTGTGAGTAGTGAGTGGTACACTCCCAGGCAGCTCTCCCCTCTTGTGAGTAGTGAGTGGTACACTCCCAGGCAGCCCTCCCCCTCTTGTGAGTAGTGAGTGATACACTCCCAGGCAGCTCTCCCCTCTTGTGAGTAGTGAGTGGTACACACCCAGGCGGCCCGCCCCCTCTTGTGAGTAGTACACACCTAGGCAGCTCTCCCCCTCTTGTGAGTAGTGAGTGGTACACTCCCAGGCAGCCCTCCCCTCTTGTGAGTAGTGAGTGGTACACACCCAGGCAGCCCCCCTCTTGTGAGTAGTGAGTGGTACACTCCCAGGCAGCCCTCCCCCTCTTGTGAGTAGTACACATCCAGGCAGCTCTCCCCCTCTTGTGAGTAGTGAGTGGTACACACCCAGGCAGCCCCCTCTTGTGAGTAGTACACACCCAGGCAGCCCTCCCCCTCTTGTGAGTAGTGAGTGGTACACACCCAGGCAGCCCTCCCCTCTTGTGAGTAGTGAGTGGTACACTCCCAGACAGCCCTCCCCTCTTGTGAGAAGTGTGTGGTACACTCCCAGACAGCCCTCCCCCTCTTGTGAGAAGTGTGTGGTACACTCCCAGACAGCCCTCCCCCTCTTGTGAGTAGTGAGTGGTACACTCCCAGGCAGCCCTCCCCTCTTGTGAGAAGTAAGTGGTACACTCCCAGGCAGACCTCCCCTCTTGTGAGAAGTAAGTGGTACACTCCCAGGCAGACCTCCCCCTCTTGTTTTACACTCCCAGGCAGCCCTCCCCTCTTGTGAGTAGTGAGTGGTACACACCCAGGCAGCTCCCCTCTTGTGAGTAGTACACACCCAGGCAGCTCTCCCCTCTTGTGAGTAGTGAGTGGTACACTCCCAGGCAGCCCTCCCCTCTTGTGAGTAGTGAGTGGTACACACCCAGGCAGCCCTCCCCTCTTGTGAGTAGAGAGTGGTACACTCCCAGGCAGCCCTCCCCTCAGTGAGTGGTACACTCCCAGGCAGCCCTCCTCCTCTCTCCTCACCACTACAGCAGTGTCTCCTCAGCCTGGCAGTACTGCACGTGCTCCCTCACAGCATCACGGTGTGTGTGTGTGTTTGGCAGCACAGAAGCGTTATCCGTCCGAGCGAGGTAGTGTGTAACCACTCTGTCGATGCAGAATGGGGGGTTAGCTGTACTGGTGGTGTTGCCGTGGCATAGCTGAGCGTCTGGTCTCGCTCTCCGCTCGGGGTCTGGGCCTGCCTGGGTCGTCACGATCACCAGGACACCAGTCATGTCCTCTCCAGGGAGCAGCTCCAGGAACTCCTGTAGGTTACAATGCTTTTCTCTCTCTCTCTCGTTTTTCTCTCTGTTATGTCTCTCCATTTCCCTCTTTCTTTTTATGTCTCTCTCTCCATGTCCCTCTATGTCTTCATGTCTGTCTCTCTCCCTCCCTCTGTCTGTATCTCTCTCCATGTCCCTCTCTTTATGTCTTCATGTCTCCCTCCCTCCCTCCCTTTGTCTGTCTGTCTCTCTCCCTCTCTTTGTCTGTATCTCTCTCCCATGTCCCTGTCTTTGTCTTCATGTCTCCCTCCCTCCCTCCCTTTGTCTATCTGTCTCTCTCCCTCTGTCTGTATCTCTTTCCATCTCCCTGTCTTTATGTCTTCATGTCTCCCTCCCTCCCTTTGTCTGTCTGTCTCTCCCTCTTTGTCTGTATCTCTCTCCATGTCCCTGTCTTTATGTCTTCATGTCTCCCTCCCTCCCTTTGTCTGTCTGTCTCTCTCCCTCCCTTTGTCTGTCTCTCTCTCCATGTCCCTGTCTTCATGTCTCCCTCCCTCCCCTGTCTGTCTCTCTGTATTAGTTATTCTCCTCATGTTTAAAGTGGAATGTCTATTTGGTGATGCTTTGATGTTGGTGATCTGTGTTACTGCCATGGTTTTCTTTCAATAGGACTTTACTGTGTGTGTGTGTGTGTGTGTGTGTGTGTGTGTGTGTGTGTGTGTGTGTGTGTGTGTGTGTGTGTGTGTGTGTGTGTGTGTGTGTGTGTGTGTGTGTGTGTGTGTGTGTGTGTGTGTGTGTGTGTGTGTGTGTGTGTGTGTGACTCAGTCATATGATGAACCCATGCAGTTACACTCTGCTCCTTTTTGCTCCAACAGTTTGTCTATTGTCAGGAAACAGAAAAGGTCAGGTTGAAGGGATCTAAGTGTTGGTGACGTAGGTCACGGGAGCAATTCTACCAGTCAATAACTCCTCCATGAATGCAGTGATCACCAGTTACCTTAATATACATCACTGGTCAGGAATGTGCAGCAACGTTCTTACATAACATGTAGAGCTGATATGCCACATTAGAATCTAATTAGAATGCCCCCACGCAGACATAGACGGTCTGGGGTATCTGCTCTGGTGCTCACTGGACTGTGAACGATGTGTTCCACTGTTACCGGGCGACTTGCTGTGTCGCTATGGGTGATTTGGGGCGGCAGGGTAGCCTAGTGGTTAGAGCGTTGGACTAGTAACCGGAAGGTTGCAAGTTCAAATCCCCGAGCTGACAAGGTACAAATCTGTCGTTCTGCCCCTGAACAAGGCAGTTAACCCACTGTTAGGCCGTCATTGAAAATAAGAATTTGTTCTTAACTGACTTGCCAAGTTAAATAAAGATAAAAATGTTGCAGGCAGCGATACTACTACCTGTCTGAAATGTGGGCCTTTTTTGTTGTTGTTGACGTTTTACTACTTAAATCAGTCTCTGCAGCGGAGTGAGGAGGGTGAGGAGGGTGAGGAGGGTAATTCGCTCGGTGGTGTGGGTAAAAATGCAGCACTGATATGCAGTAATAGCAGGAAAATGGCTTAAAGTGTCAGTCTATTCACTCCTTACTTTTACGCTCCCTTCAAAGGGTATTGATTTCTCTAGCTCTTAACCATTATAGTAAAGAGGCAGGGATTTAGAGTGAGACCAGCAGTAGGTCTACGTCCCAAATGGTACCCTATTCCCTATAGTGCACTACTTTTGATCAGGTCTCTGGTAGAAAGTAGTGCACTATGTAAGTGACATTTGGGACGTACACTGTGGCTGCTATTGCGGAGATCAATGGCTTGCTGAGGTAAGCAGTGCTGTCTGAAACCGCTATGATTGGATTACTTGTGAGTACCACATCTGGTCAGGCCTGACGGGGGGTTGGGACGGGAGTTGGGACGGAGTTGGGACGGGAGTTGGGACGGGAGTTGGGACGGGAGTTGGGACGGGAGTTGGGACGGGAGGTGATATCTGAAGCGCAGGCTGCCCACACCTGACCAGAGTTTGGTGTGTGTGTGTTTTAAATTTTTAATTTCACCTTTATTTAACCAGGTAGGCTAGTTGAGAACAAGTTCTCATTTACAACTGCGACCTGGCCAAGATAAAGCAAAGCAGTGCAGTGTGTGTGCCAGTGTAGCCTAACTTGGCAGCCCACAGTAGCCTAACTTGGCAGCCCACAGTAGCCTAACTTGGCAGCCCACAGTAGCCTAACTTGGCAACCCACAGTAGCCTAACTTGGCAGCCCACAGTAGCCTAACTTGGCAGCCCACAGTAGCCTAACTTGGCAGCCCACAGTAGCCTAACTTGGCAGCTCACAGTAGCCTAACTTGGCAGCCCACATGGTGTAGATGAGTAGTATACAGCAACCTAACATGAGAGCTGAGGCTGGGGCCAGTGCTCTGCCTCCCCCTCTCAGATCATAGCTAATATAATAGCTTTACATCTATGGCTCAGACCCTTTAGAACAGTGGTCAAAGTTATCATTAACCTAATAAAACCAGTTTGGTAGGAGTGAGGTTTGTGCAGTAGGCCTGAAACGTTATCACATCATATATTGGCTATATGCCTGTTCTGACAATATTGTTCCTCTCAGACCATATTATATATTTTGAAACTTAAGCATTAATAACAATACATCAGTTGGTGTAGAAGATGCTGAGCCTAAATTGAGATAATTGTGTTTTACTGGACTGATGGTACATGCATCTGATGGTCATGATGCTTTCAAGACAACTGGGAACTCTGGAAAAGCGAGATCAAATGATGACGTCCGTGAACATCAGGTCAGTAAGTCTGAGCTCTAGAAAGATGCCAGAGTTTCCCAGTTGGATGACCTTTCAAAAAAAAAATTCCCTGGAGTTCCCAGTTGTCTTGAATGTACTGAAGTCAGACATTTCCAAGTTCCCAGTTGTCTTGAACACGGCATTAGTCTCAGCGGAGTGAGTGAGTGAGAGAGAGCAGCAGAGGGTCTGCCTCTCACAGTCCCTGCTCTCTCTTTCATTTCCTCGAGTATCAAACTTTGCCGGGGTCGTGGAATCTGTAGGGAGGCATGGTGATTTGAACTATCCGATTGGCCAGCGCAGTAGGCACCGTCGATTTAGCCACCGATCTCAAGAGTCCGCCGGGTTGGAGAAGTTTGTCTTTTCAGACAAATTAAATGGTTCAAACTGGGAACACTTCGTCTACCTGGTACATCAAGCTTTGTCTACCTGGTACATCAAGCTTTGTCTACCTGGTACATCAAGCTTTGTCTACCTGGTACATCAAGCTATGTCCACCTGGTACATCAAGTGCACCGACCGCCAACAGCACAACACGAAGAAAACAAAAAGGAACGCAAGCCTTTATGCCTTTTATCTTTGGCTTTTCTACTGAAATGTTTGGTGATCCTCTAGAAATGCCTTGAAGATGGCGATCGACCGGTTGGTGAGCACTGCTTGGATAATACAGAGGAATGTAATGCACTGTAGCGGTCTCTGACCTTTTTCTTTCACTCTTCACAAGTCTATCAGTTGAGGGTGTATGACTGAATTCACTAGGCTTTACAGAATGTCACCACTGGTTGCCCTCTGAAACCCCCCTAACAAAGCTTGGTATTAAATAGAATTACATTTCTCTGAACATTTCATCTTGGTTCCTATTTATAGTGGTGACGCATGACTTGGAGAATGTTTATAACAGTGGAATTAGGAGCTGTAATAGAATGCTGTGTCTCTCTCCTTCCCTGGGGGTCAATAGAGAGGCTGGAGGGCTCATCATTATACATTTATCCTGCTGGGGGGGGGATAGGCTGTGTCTCTCCTTCCCTGGGGGTCAATAGAGAGGTTGGAGGGCTCATCATTATACATTTATCCTGCTGGGGGGGGGGTAGGCTGTGTCTCTCCTTCCCTGGGGGTCAATAGAGAGGTTGGAGGGCTCATCATTATACATTTATCCTGCTCGGGGATTTAGGCTCTGATCAAAAGTATTGCACTATGGGGAATCTCTTCCACAGTCTGATATATATTTTAACACCCCTTCTCTCTCTCAGACATGGACATCATTCTCTCTGTCAGAAACCCATGGACATCATTCTCTCTCTCAGACATGGACATCATTCTCTATCTGTCAGAAAGCCATGGACATCATTCTCTCTCTGTCAGAAAGCCATGGACATCATTCTCTCTCTGTCAGAAAGCCATGGACATCATTCTCTCTCTGTCAGAAAGCCATGGACATCATTCTCTCTCTGTCAGAAAGCCATTGACATCATTCTCTCTCTGTCAGAAAGCCATGGACATCATTCTCTCTGTCAGAAAGCCATGGACATCATTCTCTCTCTCAGAAAGCCATGGACATCATTCTCTCTCTGTCAGAAAGCCATGGACATCATTCTCTCTCTGTCAGAAAGCCATTGACATCATTCTCTCTCTGTCAGAAAGCCATGGACATCATTCTCTCTCTCAGAAAGCCATTGACATCATTCTCTCTCTGTCAGAAAGCCATGGACATCATTCTCTCTCTGTCAGAAAGCCATGGACATCATTCTCTCTCTCAGAAAGCCATTGACATCATTCTCTCTCTGTCAGAAAGCCATTGACATCATTCTCTCTCTGTCAGAAAGCCATGGACATCATTCTCTCTCTGTCAGAAAGCCATGGACATCATTCTCTCTCTCAGAAAGCCATGGACATCATTCTCTCTCTCAGAAAGCCATTGACATCATTCTCTCTGTCAGAAAGCCATGGACATCATTCTCTCTCTGTCAGAAAGCCATGGACAATATTCTCTCTCTCTGTCAGAAAGCCATTGACATCATTCTCTCTCTGTCAGAAAGCCATGGACATCATTCTCTCTCTGTCAGAAAGCCATGGACATCATTCTCTCTCAGAAAGCCATGGACATCATTCTCTCTCTGTCAGAAAGCCATTGACATCATTCTCTCTCAGAAAGCCATGGACATCATTCTCTCTCAGAAAGCCATGGACATCATTCTCTCTCAGAAAGCCATGGACATCATTCTCTCTGTCAGAAAGCCATGGACATCATTCTCTCTCAGAAAGCCATGGACATCATTCTCTCTCTGTCAGAAAGCCATGGACATCATTCTCTCTCAGAAAGCCATGGACATCATTCTGTCATGTTTGTCATTTATTATCATGTCTTGTCCCTGTGCTCCCCATGCTATTCGTTTCCCTCTGCTGGTCTTATTTGGTTCTTTCCCTCCTATCCCTCTCTCTCCCCCTCCCTCTCTCACTCTCTCGCTCTCTCTTCTCTCTATCGTTCCGTTCCTGCTCCCAGCTGTTCCTATTCCCCTAATCATCATTTAGTCTTCCCACACCTGTTCCCGATCCTTTCCCCTGATTAGAGTCCCTATTTATTCCTTTGTGATCCGTTCCTGTGCCGTCGGTTCCTTGTATTGTATTCACCATGCTGTGATTGCGTTTCGCCCTGTCCTGTCGTGTTTTTGCCGTGATTGTGTATCACCCTGTCCTGTCGTGTTTTGTGCCTTCATCAGACGCTGCGTGTGAGCAGGTGTCTCAGTCGACTACGGCCTGCGCCTACCCGAAGCGACCTGCAGTCTGTGGCCGCTTCTCCAGTTGTTTTCCCCTCTACAATCTAGAGGATTTCTGTTATTCCGTTTTGAACATTAATAAACTCTGTTTCTGTTAAGTCGCGTTTGGGTCCTCGTTCACCTGCATGACAGAAGGAACCGACCAAGGAATGGACCCAGCGACTTCAGACGCTCGTTACACTGCCGTCGAGATCCAAGGAGCCATGCTCGGCAGACACGAGCAGGAATTGTCTGCTGCTCGCCATGCCGTGGAGAACCTGGCCGCTCAGGTTTCCGACCTCTCTGGACAGTTCCAGAGTCTACGTCTCGTGCCACCTGTTACTCCCTGGCCTGCCGAGCCTCCAGAACCCAGGGTTAATAACCCACCTTGCTACTCCGGGCAGCCCACTGAGTGCCGCTCCTTTCTCACGCAGTGTGAGATTGTGTTCTCTCTCCAACCCAACACATACTCTAGAGAGAGAGCTCGGGTTGCTTACGTCATTTCACTCCTTACTGGCCGGGCTCGAGAATGGGGCACAGCTATCTGGGAGGCAAGGGCTGATTGCTCTATCAAATTCCAGAACTTTAAAGAGGAGATGATTCGGGTTTTTGACCGTTCAGTTTTTGGTGGGGAGGCTTCTAGGGCCCTGGCTTCCTTATGCCAAGGTGAACGGTCCATAACGGATTATTCCATTGAGTTTCGCACTCTTGCTGCCTCTAGTGAGTGGAACGAGCCGGCGCTGCTCGCTCGTTTTCTGGAGGGACTCCACGCAGTGGTTAAGGATGAGATTCTCTCCCGGGAGGTTCCTTCAGATGTGGACTCTTTGATTGCTCTCGCCATCCGCATAGAACGACGGGTAGATCTTCGTCACCGGGCTCGTGGAAGAGAGCTCGCATCAACGGTGTTTCCCTGCTCCGCATCGCAACCATCTCCCTCCTCTGGCTTTGAGACTGAGCCCATGCAGCTGGGAGGGATTCGCATCTCGAATAAGGAGAGGGAACGGAGGATCACCAACCGCCTGTGCCTCTATTGCGGAGTTGCTGGACATTTTGTTAATTCATGTCCAGTAAGAGGCCAGAGCCCATCAGTAAGCGGAGGGCTACTGGTGAGCGCTACTACTCAGTCCTCTTCATCTAGATCTTGTACTACTATGTCGGTCCATCTACGCTGGACCGGTTCGGGTGCTACATGCAGTGCCTTGATTGACTCTGGGGCTGAGGGTTGTTTCATGGACGAAGCATGGGTTCGGAAACATAACATTCCTTTCAGACCGTTAGACAAGCCTACGCCCATGTTTGCCTTAGATGGTAGTCATCTTCCCAGTATCAAATTTGAGACACTACCTTTAACTCTCACAGTATCTGGTAACCACAGTGAGACTATTTCTTTTTTGATTTTCCGTTCACCGTTTACACCTGTTGTTTTGGGTCATCCCTGGCTAGTATGTCATAATCCTTCTATTAATTGGTCTAGTAATTCTATCCTATCCTGGAACGTTTCTTGTCATGTGAAGTGTTTAATGTCTGCCATCCCTCCCGTTTCTTCTCTCCCTACTTCTCAGGAGGAACCTGGCGATTTGACAGGAGTGCCGGAGGAATATCATGATCTGCGCACGGTCTTCAGTCGGTCCCGAGCCAACTCCCTTCCTCCTCACCGGTCGTATGATTGTAGTATTGATCTCCTTCCAGGGACCACGCCTCCTCGAGGTAGACTATACTCTCTGTCGGCTCCCGAACGTAAGGCTCTCGAGGATTATTTGTCTGTGTCTCTTGACGCCGGTACCATAGTGCCTTCTTCTTCTCCGGCCGGGGCGGGGTTCTTTTTTGTTAAGAAGAAGGACGGTACTCTGCGCCCCTGCGTGGATTATCGAGGGCTGAATGACATAACGGTTAAGAATCGTTATCCGCTTCCCCTTATGTCATCAGCCTTCGAGATTCTGCAGGGAGCCAGGTGCTTTACTAAGTTGGACCTTCGTAACGCTTACCATCTCGTGCGCATCAGAGAGGGGGACGAGTGGAAAACGGCGTTTAACACTCCGTTAGGGCATTTTGAGTACCGGGTTCTGCCGTTCGGTCTCGCCAATGCGCCAGCTGTTTTTCAGGCATTAGTTAATGATGTTCTGAGAGACATGCTGAACATTTTTGTTTTTGTCTATCTTGACGATATCCTGATTTTTTCTCCGTCACTCGAGATTCATGTTCAGCACGTTCGACGTGTTCTACAGCGCCTTTTAGAGAATTGTCTCTACGTAAAGGCTGAGAAGTGCTCTTTTCATGTCTCCTCCGTTACTTTTCTCGGTTCCGTTATTTCCGCTGAAGGCATTCAGATGGATTCCGCTAAGGTCCAAGCTGTCAGTGATTGGCCCGTTCCAAGGTCACGTGTCGAGTTGCAGCGCTTTTTAGGTTTCGCTAATTTCTATCGGCGTTTCATTCGTAATTTCGGTCAAGTTGCTGCCCCTCTCACAGCTCTTACTTCTGTCAAGACGTGTTTTAAGTGGTCCGGTTCCGCCCAGGGAGCTTTTGATCTTCTAAAAGAACGTTTTACGTCCGCTCCTATCCTCGTTACTCCTGACGTCACTAGACAATTCATTGTCGAGGTTGGCGCTTCAGAGGTAGGCGTGGGAGCCATTCTATCCCAGCGCTTCCAGTCTGACGATAAGGTTCATCCTTGCGCTTATTTTTCTCATCGCCTGTCGCCATCTGAGCGCAACTATGATGTGGGTAACCGTGAACTGCTCGCCATCCGCTTAGCCCTAGGCGAATGGCGACAGTGGTTGGAGGGGGCGACCGTTCCTTTTGTCGTTTGGACAGACCATAAGAACCTTGAGTACATCCGTTCTGCCAAACGACTTAATGCCCGTCAAGCTCGTTGGGCGTTGTTTTTCGCTCGTTTCGAGTTTGTGATTTCTTACCGTCCGGGTAGCAAGAACACCAAGCCTGATGCCTTATCCCGTCTGTTTAGTTCTTCTGTGGCTTCTACTGATCTCGGGGATTCTTCCTTATGGGCGTGTTGTCGGGTTGACAGTCTGGGGAATTGAAAGACAGGTTAAGCAAGCACTCACGCACACTGCGTCGCCGCGCGCTTGTCCTAGTAACCTCCTTTTCGTTCCTGTTTCCACTCGTCTGGCTGTTCTTCAGTGGGCTCACTCTGCCAAGTTAGCTGGTCATCCCGGTGTTCGAGGCACTCTTGCGTCTATTCGCCAGCGCTTTTGGTGGCCGACTCAGGAGCGTGACACGCGCCGTTTCGTGGCTGCGTGTTCAGACTGCGCGCAGAAGAAGTCTGGTAATTTTTTTCTGCTTCTGCTCCTGGTCTTGCTGGGTCTCAGTCTGTTCCCTGCCATCGCATCTCTCCTGTTCTTGTCCCTGCCCTTGCTGTGTCTCAGTCTGTCCCTAGTTCTCATTTTTTTTTTAGAGTAGTACCCTAGTTTCCCTTTTTATCGTTTTCGTTACGGTCCTGAGGAGAGGAGTTGGGTTCTTTCTCGGGACGTGCTGGACCGTTTGATCTATGATTTCCTCCGTTGCTGCCAGTGTTCCTCCTCGAGAGCGCCAGGAGGCGCTCGGTGAGTGGGGGGTACTGTCATGTTTGTCATTTATTATCATGTCTTGTCCCTGTGCTCCCCATGCTATTCGTTTCCCTCTGCTGGTCTTATTTGGTTCTTTCCCTCCTATCCCTCTCTCTCCCCCTCCCTCTCTCACTCTCTCGCTCTCTCTTCTCTCTATCGTTCCGTTCCTGCTCCCAGCTGTTCCTATTCCCCTAATCATCATTTAGTCTTCCCACACCTGTTCCCGATCCTTTCCCCTGATTAGAGTCCCTATTTATTCCTTTGTGATCCGTTCCTGTGCCGTCGGTTCCTTGTATTGTATTCACCATGCTGTGATTGCGTTTCGCCCTGTCCTGTCGTGTTTTTGCCGTGATTGTGTATCACCCTGTCCTGTCGTGTTTTGTGCCTTCATCAGACGCTGCGTGTGAGCAGGTGTCTCAGTCGACTACGGCCTGCGCCTACCCGAAGCGACCTGCAGTCTGTGGCCGCTTCTCCAGTTGTTTTCCCCTCTACAATCTAGAGGATTTCTGTTATTCCGTTTTGAACATTAATAAACTCTGTTTCTGTTAAGTCGCGTTTGGGTCCTCGTTCACCTGCATGACACATTCTCTCTCTCAGAAAGCCATGGACATCATTCTCTCTGTCAGAAAGCTATGGACATCATTCTCTCTGTCAGAAAGCCATGGACATCATTCTCTCTCTCAGAAAGCCATTGACATCATTCTCTCTCTGTCAGAAAGCCATGGACATCATTCTCTCTCTGTCAGAAAGCCATGGACATCATTCTCTCTCTCTGTCAGAAAGCCATTGACATCATTCTCTCTCTGTCAGAAAGCCATGGACATCATTCTCTCTCTGTCAGAAAGCCATGGACATCATTCTCTCTCTGTCAGAAAGCCATGGACATCATTCTCTCTCTGTCAGAAAGCCATTGACATCATTCTCTCTCTGTCAGAAAGCCATGGACATCATTCTCTCTCTGTCAGAAAGCCATTGACCTCATTCTCTCTCTGTCAGAAAGCCATGGACATCATTCTCTCTGTCAGAAAGCCATGGACATCATTCTCTCTCTCAGAAAGCCATTGACATCATTCTCTCTGTCAGAAAGCCATGGACATCATTCTCTCTCAGAAAGCCATGGACATCATTCTCTCTCTCAGAAAGCCATGGACATCATTCTCTCTCAGAAAGCCATGGACATCATTCTCTCTGTCAGAAAGCCATGGACATCATTCTCTCTCTCAGAAAGCCATGGACATCATTCTCTCTCTCTGTCAGAAAGCCATGGACATCATTCTCTCTCTCTCAGAAAGCCATGGACATCATTCTCTCTGTCAGAAAGCCATGGACATCATTCTCTCTGTCAGAAAGCCATGGACATCATTCTCTCTCAGAAAGCCATTTGACTTCCACTATGAGAAACAAGAGAACGTCACAGCTCCAGCTTGTGGGTCACATCTAAAAATACATTCCTCCGTTGTTGCAGCATGCATAAAAAAATGCAACTGGTTAACCATTTGTCAAGCAACTTTGCATAATGTTACCTATGGGATGTTACCTATGAGAGGCCATAATGTTACCTATGGGATGTTACCTATGAGAGGCCATAATGTTACCTATGGGATGTTACCAATGGAAGGCCATAATGTTACCTATGGGATGTTACCTATGGAAGGCCATAATGTTACCTATGGGATGTTACCTATGGAAGGCCATAATGTTACCTATGGGATGTTACCTATGGAAGGCCATAATGTTACCTATGGGATGTTACCTATGGAAGGCCATAATGTTACCTATGGGATGTTACCTATGGAAGGCCATAATGTTACCTATGGGATGTTACCTATGGAAGGCCATAATGTTACCTATGGGATGTTACCTATGGAAGGCCATAATGTTACCTATGGGATGTTACCTATGGAAGGCCATAATGTTACCTATGGGATGTTACCTATGGAAGGCCATAATGTTACCTATGGGATGTTACCTATGGAAGGCCATAATGTTACCTATGGGATGTTACCTATGGAAGGCCATAATGTTACCTATGGGATGTTACCTATGGAAGGCCATAATGTTACCTATGGGATGTTACCTATGGAAGGCCATAATGTTACCTATGGAAGGCCATAATGTTACCTATGGGATGTTACCTATGGAAGGCCATAATGTTACCTATGGAAGGCCATTATGTTACCTGTACTATTGTAGTGGTGTCTTGTTAGTATCCTGTAGTACTGTAGTGGTATCCTGTAGTATTGTAGTGGTGTCTTGTTAGTATCCTGTAGTATTGTAGTGGTATCTTGGTAGTATCCTGTAGTATTGTAGTGGTATATTTTAGTATCCTGTAGTATTGTAGTGGTATCTTGTTAGTATCCTGTAGTACTGTAGTGGTATCTTGTTAGTATCCTGTAGTATTGTAGTGGTATCTTGTTAGTATCCTGTAGTACTGTAGTGGTATCTTGTTAGTATCCTGTAGTACTGTAGTGGTATCTTGTTAGTATCCTGTAGTACATTAGGGGTATCTTGTTACTATCCTGTAGTACTGTAGTGGTATCCTGTAGTACTGTAGTGGTATCTTGTTAGTATCCTGTAGTACTGTAGTGGTATCCTGTAGTATTGTAGTGGTATCTTGTTAGTATCATGTAGTACTGTAGTGGTATCCTGTAGTACTGTAGTGGTATCCTGTAGTACTGTAGTGGTATCCTGTAGTACTGTAGTGGTATCTTGTTAGTATCCTGTAGTACTGTAGTGGTATCCTGTAGTATTGTAGTGGTATCGTGTTAGTATCATGTAGTACTGTAGTGGTATCCTGTAGTACTGTAGTGGTATCCTGTAGTACTGTAGTGGTATCCTGTAGTATTGTAGTGGTATCTTGTTACTATCCTGTAGTACTGTAGTGGTATCTTGTTAGTATCCTGTAGTTCTGTAGTGGTATCTTGTTAGTATCCTGTAGTACTGTAGTGGTATCTTGTTAGTATCCTGTAGTACTGTATTGGTATCTTGTTAGTATCCTGTAGTACTGTAGTGGTATCTTGTTAGTATCCTGTAGTACTGTAGTGGTATCTTGTTAGTATCTTGTAGTATTGTAGTGGTATCTTGTTAGTATCCTGTAGTGGTATCCTGTAGTACTGTAGTGGTATCTTGTTAGTATCCTGTAGTACTGTAGTGGTATCTTGTTAGTATCCTGTAGTACTGTAGTGGTATCTTGTTAGTATCCTGTAGTATTGTAGTGGTATCTTGTTACTATCCTGTAGTACTGTAGTGGTATCTTGTTAGTATCCTGTAGTTCTGTAGTGGTATCTTGTTAGTATCCTGTAGTATTGTAGTGGTATCTTGTTAGTATCCTGTAGTATTGTAGTGGTATCTTGTTAGTATCCTGTAGTACTGTAGGGGTATCCTGTAGTATTGTAGTGGTATCCAGTAGTACTGTAGTGGTATCCTGTAGTATTGTAGTGGTATCTTGTTAGTATCCTGTAGTATTGTAGTGGTATCGTGTTAGTATCCTGTAGTACTGTAGGGGTATCTTGTTAGTATCCTGTAGTATTGTGGTGGTATCTTGTTAGTATCCTGTAGTATTGTAGTGGTATCTTGTTAGTATCCTGTAGTACTGTAGTGGTATCTTGTTAGTATCCTGTACTATTGTAGTGGTATCTTGTTAGTATCCTGTAGTACTGTATTGGTATCTTGTTAGTATCCTGTACTATTGTAGTGGTATCTTGTTAGTATCCTGTAGTACTGTAGTGGTATCTTGTTAGTATCCTGTAGTATTGTAGTGGTATCTTGTTAGTATCCTGTAGTACTGTAGTGGTATCTTGTTAGTATCCTGTAGTATTGTAGTGGTATCTTGTTAGTATCCTGTAGTACTGTAGTGGTATCTTGTTAGTATCCTGTAGTATTGTAGTGGTATCTTGTTAGTATCCTGTAGTACTGTAGTGGTATCTTGTAGTACTGTAGTGGTAACTTGTTAGTATCCTGTGGTATTGTAGTGGTATCTTGTTAGTATCCTGTAGTACTGTAGTGGTATCTTGTTAGTATCCTGTACTATTGTAGTGGTATCTTGTTAGTATCCTGTAGTACTGTAGTGGTATCTTGTTAGTATCCTGTAGTATTGTAGTGGTATCTTGTTAGTATCCTGTAGTACTGTAGTGGTATCTTGTTAGTATCCTGTACTATTGTAGTGGTATCTTGTTAGTATCCTGTAGTACTGTAGTGGTATCTTGTTAGTATCCTGTAGTACTGTAGTGGTATCTTGTTAGTATCCTGTAGTACTGTAGTGGTATCTTGTTAGTATCCTGATACTGTAGTATCACAAGAAAGGGTTGTTAGCTGAGATAAAAAGGTCACAGAATAGTCTCTCTGGCCAGACTCAGGGTGCTAGTCTCTGCACGCTCCACACAGAGGTGTCTCTGGCTCAGGGCTCTGTGAGGAGGCTCTACAGTAAGGATGGTGTCTCTGGCTCAGGGCTCTGTGAGGAGACTCTACAGTAAGGATGGTGTTTCTGGCCAGACTCAGGGCTCTGTGAGGAGACTCTACAGTAAGGATGGTGTTTCTGGCCAGACTCAGGGCTCTGTGAGGAGACTCTACAGTAAGGATGGTGTCTCTGGTTCAGGGCTCTGTGAGGAGACTCTACAGTAAGGATGGTGTCTGGCCAGACTCAGGGCTCTGTGAGGAGACTCTACAGTAAGGATGGTGTCTCTGGCTCAGGGCTCTGTGAGGAGACTCTACAGTAAGGATGGTGTCTCTGGCTCAGGGCTCTGTGAGGAGACTCTACAGTAAGGATGGTGTCTCTGGCTCAGGGCTCTGTGAGGAGACTCTACAGTAAGGATGGTGTCTCTGGCTCAGGGCTCTGTGAGGAGACTCTACAGTAAGGATGGTGTCTCTGGCTCAGGGCTCTATGAGGAGACTCTACAGTAAGGATGGTGTCTGGCCAGACTCAGGGCTCTCATTATAATAGTGAGAAGACATTTATCTGATATCTGTAGGATGATGTTGATCATTATAATAGTGAGAAGACATTTATCTGATATCTGTAGGATGATGTTGATCATTATAATAGTGAGAAGACATTTATCTGATGTAAAAGTCTAACTACAGGTTGCGTCCCAAACTGTATGTATGTGGTCAATGGATTTGGGGTCACTAGAAAAGAGCAGAGGCTACTCTGACAAAAAGCTGCCACTTCCTATACAGCTTAACAGGGATACCAAACAATGACTTGTTTATATTCAGTAACTGTACAGTAAACTATACAGTGACTTATACAGTGACTTATACAGTGACTTATACAGTAACTATATAGTGACTTATACAGTGACTTATACAGTAACCTATACAGTGACTTATACAGTAACCTATACAGTGACTTATACAGTAACTATATAGTGACTTATACAGTAACTATATAGTGACTTATACAGTGACTTATACAGTAACTATACAGTGACTTATACAGTAACTATATAGTGACTTATACAGTAACTATATAGTGACTTATACAGTGACTTATACAGTAACCTATACAGTGACTTATACAGTAACTATATAGTGACTTATACAGTGACTTACACAGTGACTTACAGTGACTTATACAGTAACCTATACAGTAACTATACAGTGACTTATACAGTGACTTACACAGTGACCTACAGTGACTTATACAGTAACTATATAGTGACTTATACAGTGACTTACACAGTGACCTACATAGTGACCTACACAGTGACCTTCACAGTGCAGATTTGTGAAGCATGTTTCCATTAAATAATGGAAGACTGAGGCGTCATCATTTGACTGTGACTTGTTCTTATGTCTATCCAGAGGGTATCACTGACCTCCATAGAAATGTACTAGACATCATCTACTGTCTTTTCAATGGCTGCTTCCGTGAGAGCAAGTCAACCCTCTATCCACCTCTATGTTTACGTGTCCTGTACTTCCTGTTTCCCCCCAGCCGAGCTGGACTCTGAGCACGCCCAGAAGGTGCTGGACATGGAACACGCCCAGCAGGGGAAGCTGAAGGAGAGGCAGAAGTACTTTGAAGAAGCTTTCCAACAGGACATGGATCAGTACCTCTCTACTGGCTACCTGCAGATCACTGACAGAAGAGGTGAGCTGGAACCCAGAACACACACTGTGTGGCTCCCCTTTTTATAGTGCACTGCTTTGGACCATAGCACTACGGGCCCTGGGAAGTAGTGCACTACGGGCCTGTAGGAAATAGGGGTCCATTTGGAACACTACCTCTGTTGATACGGCAGGGGGCGGCAGGGTAGCCTAGTGGTTAGAGTGGAGGGCGGCAGGGTAGCCTAGTGGTTAGAGTGGAGGGCGGCAGGGTAGCCTAGTGGTTAGAGTGGAGGGGGCGGCAGGGTAGCCTAGTGGTTAGAGTGGAGGGGCGGCAGGGTAGCCTAGTGGTTAGAGTGGAGGGGCGGCAGGGTAGCCTAGTGGTTAGAGTGGAGGGCGGCAGGGTAGCCTAGTGGTTAGAGTGGAGGGGCGGCAGGGTAGCCTAGTGGTTAGAGTGGAGGGCGGCAGGGTAGCCTAGTGGTTAGAGTGGAGGGGCGGCAGGGTAGCCTAGTGGTTAGAGTGGAGGGGCGGCAGGGTAGCCTAGTGGTTAGAGTGGAGGAGCGGCAGGGTAGCCTAGTGGTTAGAGTGGAGGGCGGCAGGGTAGCCTAGTGGTTAGAGTGGAGAGGCGGCAGGGTAGCCTAGTGGTTAGAGTGGAGGGCGGCAGGGTAGCCTAGTGGTTAGAGTGGAGGGGCGGCAGGGTAGCCTAGTGGTTAGAGTGGAGGGCGGCAGGGTAGCCTAGTGGTTAGAGTGGAGGGCGGCAGGGTAGCCTAGTGGTTAGAGTGGAGGGGCGGCAGGGTAGCCTAGTGGTTAGAGTGGAGGGTTGGCAGGGTAGCCTAGTGGTTAGAGTGGAGGGGCGGCAGGGTAGCCTAGTGGTTAGAGTGGAGGGGCGGCAGGTAGCCTAGTGGTTAGAGCGTTGGACTAGTAACCGAAAGGTTGCTAGATCGAATCCCTGAGCTGACAAGATAAAAATCTGTCGTTCTGCCCCTGAACAAGGTAGTTAACCCACTGTTTCTAGGCCGTCATTGAAAATAAGAATTTGTTCTTAACTGACTTGCCAAGTTAAATAAAGATAAAATTAAAATAATAAACGTCGCAGAAGGTCAAAGAAAGGCTCATTTAAAAAGGTTGACTTGTGTTTTAAGAGGATATTTTCTGTATTGACTTTGGTCTGGTGTAACTGCTGTTTTGGCGTAGATTCTATGACTTTTCCCTTGTTCTGCTCTGTCTGGGACATTGAGCTTTACAATAACCAGTGATGCTACGCCGGTTAATGGACTGTTTCCTACGTCTTTTATTGTGCTTCCCCTTCCTGCTTTCATCATACTTGAGGTATGATAGTGCTGTCTGTCTGTGTGTCTCATGTCAGAGCTGTGTTGTCTGTAACAGTGACGTGTGTGTATATTCAGTGTTGTGCTGTTGTACGGTCTGTCCGTCTGTAACAGTGATGTGTGTATCTTCAGTGTTGTACTGTCTGTCAGTCTGTAACAGTGACGGGTGTGTGTGTGTGTGTGTGTGTGTGTGTGTGTGTGTGTGTGTGTGTGTGTGTGTGTGTGTGTGTGTGTGTGTGTGTGTGTGTGTGTGTGTGTGTGTGTGTGTGTGTGTGTGTGTGTGTGTGTGTGTGTCTTCAGTGTTGTACTGTCTTGTCAGTCTAACAGTGACGTGTGTATCTTCAGTGTTGTGCTGTTGTACTGTCTGTCAATCTGTAACAGTGACGTGTGTGTGTGTATCTTCAGTGTTGTACTGTCCGCCAGTCTGGGTTCTGAATTGGTCATTCCGTGATTCCTCACCCCATCTCCTCACCTCCCTTTCAACCACAGTGGAGGATAAGTTCCAAGGTTCCTTGTGAGAAATGGAGGCAGGATGGGACTGCGGAACAGTAGCGGTGTGGTGCAGCTGCAGTGTGAAGTGACGCTGGCTGTGTGTGTCGCTCCACAGGGCCAATAGGTAGCATGTCTTCCATGGAGGTGAACGTTGACGTTCTGGAACAGATGGACCTGATGGACGTGTCGGACCATGAAGCCCTCGACGTCTTTCTCAACTCTGGAGGAGAAGACGACAGCCTGACCTCCTCACTCACCTCAGGTAGTTATCCACAGCCTGACCTCCTCACTCACCTCAGGTAGTTATCAACAGCCTGACCTCCTCACTCACCTCAGGTAGTTATCAACACAGTGCACTCTGTATGGAATAACCAACTCAGTGGCCTTGTGATTAGTGTCCTCCCTGAAATTGGAGGATTGGGGTAGCTTCACGCTACGGAAACAGGAGATAGACTAGTGTCCTGTCCAGGAGGTGTACTGGTACATCAAGCTGCCTCATTACAGAAACAGGAGATAGACTAGTGTCCTGTCCAGGGGGTGTCCTGGTACATAAAGCTGCCTCACTACAGAAACAGGAGATAGACTAGTGTCCTGTCCAGGGGTGTCCTGGTACATCAAGCTGCCTCATTACAGAAACAGGAGATAGACTAGTGTCCTGTCCAGGGGGTGTCCTGGTACATAAAGCTGCCTCACTACAGAAACAGGAGATAGACTAGTGTCCTGTCCAGGGGGTGTCCTGGTACATCAAGCTGCCTCATTACAGAAACAGGAGATAGACTAGTGTCCTGTCCAGGGGGTGTCCTGGTACATCAAGCTGTCTCACTACAGAAACAGGAGATAGACTAGTGTCCTGTCCAGGAGGTGTCCTGGTACATCAAGCTGTCTCACTACAGAAACAGGAGATAGACTAGTGTCCTGTCCAGGGGGTGTCCTGGTACATCAAGCTGTCTCACTACAGAAACAGGCTTGCAGAAGGCTTGCTACTTATTTGTATTAATTTATGTAGGGAATAGGGTGCAATTTGGGACGACCATTTGTTGATATCATGTAGCCACCAATGGTACAGAGACAGTATGACTAATGCTATCACGTAGCCACCAACGGTACAGAGACAGTATGGCTAATGCTATCACGTAGCCACCAACGGTACAGAGACAGTATGGCTAATGCTATCACGTAGCCACCAACGGTACAGAGACAGTATGGCTAATGCTATCACGTAGCCACCAACGGTACAGAGACAGTATGGCTAATGCTATCACGTAGCCATCAACGGTACAGAGACAGTATGGCTAATGCTATCACGTAGCCACCAACGGTACAGAGACAGTATGGCTAATGCTATCACGTAGCCACCAACGGTACAGAGACAGTATGGCTAATGCTATCACGTAGCCACCAATGGTACAGAGACAGTATGGCTAATGCTATCACGTAGCCATCAACGGTACAGAGACAGTATGGCTAATGCTATCACGTAGCCATCAACAGTACAGAGACAGTATGGCTAACGCTATCACGTAGCCACCAACGGTACAGAGACAGTATGGCTAATGCTATCACGTAGCCACCAACGGTACAGAGACAGTATGACTAACGCTATCACGTAGCCATCAACAGTACAGAGACAGTATGGCTAATGCTATCACGTAGCCACCAACGGTACAGAGACAGTATGGCTAATGCTATCACGTAGCCACCAACGGTACAGAGACAGTATGGCTAATGCTATCACGTAGCCACCAACGGTACAGAGACAGTATGACTAATGCTATCACGTAGCCACCAACGGTACAGAGACAGTATGACTAATGCTATCACGTAGCCATCAACAGTACAGAGACAGTATGGCTAATGCTATCACGTAGCCATCAACAGTACAGAGACAGTATGACTAATGCTATCACGTAGCCATCAACAGTACAGAGACAGTATGGCTAATGCTATCACGTAGCCACCAACTGTACAGAGACCGTATTCGCTTGTGTCCATTTAGTCATGTAATTAAGTGCGTTGCTAGCGAGCCACTTTCTTATGAACGCATGGTATCAAAGCATGCGCGTGCGTCACCCTGGTGATAACAGAGTTGTGTTGTCACGAGTTCAAACAAAACAGAGGTTATACACTGCAGCACACTAGAATCACATGATGAAACATGTGGTTGAGTCCCAAATGGAACCCTGTATCCCATATATGGGCAGAGCCGTGATGTTGGACTGATCCCCTCTCCCTCCCTCCTGTCCCCCAGGTCCAGACCCTGAGTCGTTGTCCTCTGAGATCTCCCTGCGGGTGCCCACCCAGGCGGAACTGAGGAACAAGCCGTCTTCCTTCTCCTCCATGGAGCCAGGCTCAGCCAGCCAGGACACCAGCCTGGGGGAGTGCCAGGACACCAGCCAGGACACCAGCCTGGGGGAGTGCCAGGAGGGGGAGGGCAGCGAGGCCAGCGGAGACGGAGACCAGCCCCTGGTACTGCCAGACGAGGAGGAAGTGCAGGCCGACACAGCCCTGGTGTCGTTGCCCGAGGCAGAGACGTTCAAGAACTCTGACGACAGCGACTCGCAGGCCTCTTAGGAGCCGTCACAGAGCTGCCCCCTGGATGAGACTGGCTCTAGGGGTATAGGGTAGCTCCTAGACGCTGATCTGGGGCTCCGTTTTGCATTTTTCCCCAAAGAAACTTTTTTCTTTTCTGTTTTTTATAACTGAAATGTAGCTTCCTTCCTTGTATCCAATTATATCTAAGTAAATAATAATAAAGTTGTTTAAAATGTTCAAGGGACTGCATTCTTCAGACATTACACTGGGAGTTTAAACCAAAGCTTTGAAGTCAATAACTAGAATAGCTTGGTGGTTCTTAAACACAGAGATGTTTGGGCGGGATGCTTGGAGGGTACAGACACACGGCACTGAGAAGAACACATTTGGATAGACACTGTCAAACCTTTTTATTCAACCTTAATGGGTACTAACAAATAAAATAGAAAATAAAACGGTCATTGTCCAACTTGAATCAGCATGGAAGGAAACAGAATCAGAGAAATGAGACGGTCGGCTGTAATGAGCCTGTTGTAAAAAAAACAACCAAAACATTAAGCTTTTAAAAAACATCCAACTCTGTATATATGTGAACTTCGAAAAATGGCTAGTTTTTGTAAGGGGTCTCAACAAGCTGATTTGAAAGGACTCTTGTCGCGAGGCTGGAGTGCAACAACAGGAGTTACTCCTTCTGTACATAGTAGATTTTAGCATTTTTATTATTCTTCTACTTATTTTCCCTTTTCATAAAAAAAAGTTTAGGTAAAAAACGAGGGGATTCAAACTATGCAGCACTTCTCCATACTTGTTACCAGGGCAACCCGGGCCCCATACAACTAATGTCCAACACGGTTGACACAAGGGTTGTGATACAATGTATTTATTTTTTTGTCTGCACAAAAAATGTTTACACAACCATTTCACCGTCTCCACAACACTTGTGTAATTCTAGATTTGTTTTGTATCACAACCCTTGTTTATACGGGGCCACAGAAGTAACTGGTGGTGGAGGGGGGGTAAGGCTTTTCTTCATAAATCCCCTACTCCAAAACACTGCATTCCATTCCTTAAAAGGCTCAGGTACATGTAGACAATGACAATGTTTTATACGTACAATGCTGTTGTGGTTTTCAGATTTTGTTCTTTGATAAAAACACCTGGACTGTGACTCTCCCAAATGGCACCCTATTCCTTATATTAGTGCCCTTGGGGCTCGGGTCAAAATTAGTGCTCTAAATAGGGGATAGGCTGCCATTTGGAACGCAGTCCCGCAGACCCAAGAGTTGCAGGTCAAGAGCCTGTAAGGGTCTAGAGTGGATAACTTGGTCACAAAACAAAAACTATCGGCACCAGAAGTAATTGAAAATGATTAGTATGCATTTTCTTATTTTTTAGGCACAGTGTTTCACACACAAATGGTCAGATGAGCGGTGTGAAGCCCATGATTACCGTTCCACTCTTGGCCAATTCTCTAAATAATTATAACATCAATGATCTGAGAAGGGGCCCTGTTTTAATACTGAGGCCAGGGTCGTATTCACTAGGAACCAAAAGGGCCAAAACGGGGAGGGACTACCTGAACATGTCCAATAAGGAACGCTTGTTTTTTTTTCTGTTTGCAAAAAGTTTTGCGACGTTTAGCACTAATAAACACAACCCACTTTTTGCGCTCCGCTGGAACAATCTTTGTATCGTAATTCATGTATTACAAACCCCTGAAGAGCCTTATTACTGGTTGGAGTCTAAACGCAAAACTGTGTAGAATCAACTTATTGGTAACAAGTTCTAAAACGTGTTCACAGTTCAGGATGCAGTCCAATGGCTTTGAGCAAAAGAGAAATGATCATTATTATTACTACTACTACACCAAAGACAGTATAAATCGAGCACCAAGATGTAGCACCAGGGAAGTGAAGTCTGTAGGTAATAACAGTAGGTGTAGCTAGGAGGATATTGTGATATCTAGATACAATATACAGTATTGGACGAAGGGCTGGGTTTCAATCCATATCGATGAAGATCCACGCTAACATTTTTAAAGCTAATTTCCAATTGAGCTGAGATACGCTGGGAACGTTGCCTTCAAATTTCAATTGAGCTGTAACGCGGATCCTTCGATACGGAACTGAATCCAGCCATTAATGCCTCTTAAAAACATGTTTTTTTTTTTACTCTAGTGCAAAAGCCGTGGTTTAAGGAGCACATTCTCTACACTGAGCAGAGAGAAATGTACCGTAGTGAAGCACTGGTCCTGTTGGAACACCTCAGAAGTCCTTCCTTCCTTCCTTCCTTTGAAGTAATCACAGGTGTGAATCGGTTGGATTGGTGACAGTAATTGGGTGGTAGTGACCTAACCACTTGTGTTTACCTCAAAGAACCCAGGAAGGAAGGATGTGAAGTAATGGAACGTGGCCGCCATGATGTGAGTTATTTAGAGCTGAGGGCGGTCTTGGGCAGGGTGGAGGAGGGGAGGCGTGTGAGGGACACAGTGATGGAGGTTCTGTTTCGGGCGCTGCGTTTGGCCGGGGTGGACGCCTCACCGGGGCCCTGAAGTCCTCTCGTCCCTCTCCTCTTCTCAGCGCCGCTCTTCTCCAGCACTCTCCCACACACCCTGCTCACCAGATGGTTGATTTGGTCCTGAGAGGAAGAGGAATTGGAATCAGGAGAAGAAGAATGTGGGTTGACATTGAAGAGTGGGTGTAGTAGTGTAGTTTACTGTAGTAGTGTGTAGTGTACTGTAGTAGTGTACTGTAGCAGTGTACTGTAGTAGTGTACTGTAGCAGTGTACTGTAGTAGTGTACTGTAGTAGTGTGTAGTGTACTGTAGTAGTGTACTGTAGCAGTGTACTGTAGCAGTGTACTGTAGCAGTGTACTGTAGTAGTGTGTAGTGTACTGTAGTAGTGTACTGTAGTAGTGTGTAGTGTACTGTAGTAGTGTACTGTAGCAGTGTACTGTAGCAGTGTACTGTAGTAGTGTGTAGTGTACTGTAGTAGTGTACTGTAGTAGTGTGTAGTGTACTGTAGTAGTGTACTGTAGTAGTGTACTGTAGCAGTGTACTGTAGTCGTGTACTGTAGTCGTGTGTAGTGTACTGTAGCAGTGTACTGTAGCAGTGTACTGTAGCAGTGTACTGTAGCAGTGTGTAGTGTACTGTAGTCGTGTACTGTAGTAGTGTACTGTAGTAGTGTATAGTGTACTGTAGTAGTGTACTGTAGTAGTGTACTGTAGTAGTGTACTGTAGCAGTGTACTGTAGTCGTGTGTAGTGTACTGTAGTAGTGTACTGTAGTAGTGTACTGTAGCAGTGTACTGTAGTCGTGTACTGTAGTCGTGTACTGTAGTGTACTGTAGTAGTGTACTGTAGTAGTGTGTAGTGTACTGTAGTAGTGTGTAGTGTACTGTAGTCGTGTGTAGTGTACTGTAGTAGTGTACTGTAGTAGTGTACTGTAGTCGTGTACTGTAGTCGTGTAGTGTAGTAGTGTACTGTAGTAGTGTGTAGTGTAATAGTGTACTGTAGTAGTGTACTGTAGTAGTGTACTGTAGTAGTGTGTAGTGTACTGTAGTAGTGTGTAGTGTACTGTAGTACTGTAGTAGTTTACTGTAGTAGTGTAGTTCACTGTAGTAGAGTGTAGTTTACTGTAGTAGTGTGTAGTTTACTGTAGTAGTGTGTAGTTTACTGTAGTAGTGTAGTGTACTGTAGTAGTGTGTACTGTGGTAGTGTGTACTGCAGTAGTGTGTAGTGTAGTTTACTGTAGTAGTGTGTAGTGTACTGTAGTAGTGTGTAGTGTACTGTAGTAGTGTGTACTGTAGTAGTGTGTAGTGTACTGTAGTGTAGTGTAGTAGTGTGTAGTGTAGTTTACTGTAGTAGTGTGTAGTGTAGTGTACTGTAGTAGTGTAGTTTACTGTAGTAGTGTGTAGTGTAGTGTACTGTAGTAGTGTAGTTTACTGTAGTAGTGTGTAGTGTAGTTTACTGTAGTAGTGTGTAGTGTACTGTAGTAGTGTAGTTTACTGTAGTAGTGTGTACTGTAGTAGTGTGTACTGTAGTAGTGTGTAGTGTAGTTTACTGTAGTAGTGTGTAGTGTAGTAGTGTAGTGTACTGTAGTAGTGTAGTTTACTGTAGTAGTGTGTACTGTAGTAGTGTGTAGTGTAGTTTACTGTAGTAGTGTGTAGTGTAGTAGTGTGTAGTGTAGTGTACTGTAGTAGTGTAGTTTACTGTAGTAGTGTGTACTGTAGTAGAGTGTACTGTAGTGTAGTAGTGTGTAGTGTAGTTTACTGTAGTAGTGTGTAGTGTAGTAGTGTGTAGTGTACTATAGTAGTGTAGTTTACAGTAGTAGTGTGTAGTGTACTGTAGTGTAGTAGTGTAGTTTACTGTAGTAGTGTGTAGTGTAGTAGTGTGTAGTGTAGTGTACTGTAGTAGTGTAGTTTACTGTAGTAGTGTGTAGTGTGTAGTGTACTGTAGTGTAGTAGTGTGTAGTGTAGTTTACTGTAGTAGTGTGTAGTGTAGTAGTGTGTAGTGTAGTGTACTGTAGGAGTGTAGTTTACTGTAGTAGTGTAGTGTACTGTAGTAGTGTAGTTTACTGTAGTAGTGTGTAGTGTAGTAGTGTGTAGTGTAGTGTACTGTAGTAGTGTAGTTTACTGTAGTAGTGTGTAGTGTAGTAGTGTGTAGTGTAGTGTACTGTAGTAGTGTAGTTTACTGTAGTAGTGTAGTGTACTGTAGTAGTGTAGTGTACTGTAGTAGTGTAGTGTACTGTAGTAGTGTAGTGTACTGTAGTAGTGTAGTGTACTGCAGTAGTGTAGTGTACTGTAGTAGTGTAGTGTAATGTAGTAGTTTACTGTAGTAGTGTAGTTCACTGTAGTAGAGTGTAGTTTACTGTAGTAGTGTGTAGTTTACTGTAGTAGTGTGTAGTTTACTGTAGTAGTGTAGTGTACTGTAGTAGTGTGTACTGTGGTAGTGTGTACTGCAGTAGTGTGTAGTGTAGTTTACTGTAGTAGTGTGTAGTGTACTGTAGTAGTGTGTAGTGTACTGTAGTAGTGTGTACTGTAGTAGTGTGTAGTGTAGTTTACTGTAGTAGTGTGTAGTGTACTGTAGTGTAGTGTAGTAGTGTGTAGTGTAGTGTACTGTAGTAGTGTAGTTTACTGTAGTAGTGTGTAGTGTAGTGTACTGTAGTAGTGTAGTTTACTGTAGTAGTGTGTAGTGTAGTGTACTGTAGTAGTGTGTAGTGTACTGTAGTAGTGTAGTTTACTGTAGTAGTGTGTACTGTAGTAGTGTGTACTGTAGTAGTGTGTACTGTAGTAGTGTGTAGTGTAGTTTACTGTAGTAGTGTGTAGTGTAGTAGTGTAGTGTACTGTAGTAGTGTAGTTTACTGTAGTAGTGTGTACTGTAGTAGTGTGTAGTGTAGTTTACTGTAGTAGTGTGTAGTGTAGTAGTGTGTAGTGTAGTGTACTGTAGTAGTGTAGTTTACTGTAGTAGTGTGTACTGTAGTAGAGTGTACTGTAGTGTAGTAGTGTGTAGTGTAGTTTACTGTAGTAGTGTGTAGTGTAGTAGTGTGTAGTGTACTATAGTAGTGTAGTTTACAGTAGTAGTGTGTAGTGTACTGTACTGTAGTAGTGTAGTTTACTGTAGTAGTGTGTAGTGTAGTAGTGTGTAGTGTAGTGTACTGTAGTAGTGTAGTTTACTGTAGTAGTGTGTAGTGTGTAGTGTACTGTAGTGTAGTAGTGTGTAGTGTAGTTTACTGTAGTAGTGTGTAGTGTAGTAGTGTGTAGTGTAGTGTACTGTAGGAGTGTAGTTTACTGTAGTAGTGTAGTGTACTGTAGTAGTGTAGTTTACTGTAGTAGTGTGTAGTGTAGTAGTGTGTAGTGTAGTGTACTGTAGTAGTGTAGTTTACTGTAGTAGTGTGTAGTGTAGTAGTGTGTAGTGTAGTGTACTGTAGTAGTGTAGTTTACTGTAGTAGTGTAGTGTACTGTAGTAGTGTAGTGTACTGTAGTAGTGTAGTGTACTGTAGTAGTGTAGTGTACTGTAGTAGTGTAGTGTACTGTAGTAGTGTAGTGTACTGCAGTAGTGTAGTGTACTGTAGTAGTGTAGTGTAATGTAGTAGTGTAGTGTAGTAGTGTAGTTTACTGTAGTAGTGTAGTGTAGTAGTGTAGTGTACTGTAGTAGTGCAGTGTAGTAGTGTAGTGTACTGTAGTAGTGTACTGTAGTAGTGTAGTGTAGTGTAGTAGTGTAGTGTGTACTGTAGTGTAGTGTACTGTAGTACCTCGTCGTAACGGTACATCATTTTGAGGCCTCGGCAGGACTTGTGTTTTCTGTACGTACAGCAGGACACACTCCAGACAGAACACCACGTTCTCACTCTCCTGAACCACCTGCAGCGACATGAGGAGCATGCCATCAGGACAGAATAAACACATTTTCCCTCCTGAACCACCTGCAGTGACATGAGGAGCATGCCATCAGGACAGAATAAACACATTTTCCCTCCTGAACCATCTGCAGCGACATGAGGAGCATGCCATCAGGACAGAATAAACACATTTTCCCTCCTGAACCACCTGCAGTGACATGAGGAGCATGCCATCAGGACAGAATAAACACATTTTCCCTCCTGAACCATCTGCAGCGACATGAGGAGCATGCCATCAGGACAGAATAAACACATTTTCCCTCCTGAACCACCTGCAGCGACATGAGGAGCATGCCATCAGGACAGAATAAACACATTTTCCCTCCTGAACCACCTGCAGAGACATGAGGAGCATGCCATCAGGACACAGAATAAACACATTTTCCCTCCTGAACCATCTGCAGCGACATGAGGAGCATGCCATCAGGACACAGAATAAACACATTTTCCCTCCTGAACCACCTGCAGCGACATGAGGAGCATGCCATCAGGACAGAATAAACACATTTTCCCTCCTGAACCATCTGCAGCGACATGAGGAGCATGCCATCAGGACACAGAATAAACACATTTTCCCTCCAGAACCACCTGCAGCGACATGAGGAGCATGCCATCAGGACACAGAATAAACACATTTTCCCTCCTGAACCACCTGCAGTGACATGAGGAGCATGCCATCAGGACACAGAATAAACACATTTTCCCTCCTGAACCACCTGCAGCGACATGAGGAGCATGCCATCAGGACAGAATAAACACATTTTCCCTCCTGAACCATCTGCAGCGACATGAGGAGCATGCCATCAGGACAGAATAAACACATTTTCCCTCCTGAACCACCTGCAGCGACATGAGGAGCATGCCATCAGGACAGAATAAACACATTTTCCCTCCTGAACCATCTGCAGCGACATGAGGAGCATGCCATCAGGACAGAATAAACACATTTTCCCTCCTGAACCATCTGCAGCGACATGAGGAGCATGCCATCAGGACAGAATAAACACATTTTCCCTCCTGAACCATCTGCAGCGACATGAGGAGCATGCCATCAGGACACAGAATAAACACATTTTCCCTTCAGGGACAATAAAGTAAGACCGGTCTTTTTACAGGACATTTATGATTGACCCCCATCTGCAGACTTAACCATTGATGCCATCTCCACGGACATCAGGAAATGGCCTTTAGAAGGTGCCTTGTTGGCCGTACAGTGCTCTTGTCGACAACATGCCTTTGATTGAATCCTGCCTATGTTTGTGCCCAACCTTCCCGGCCCAGTAAAGACTCACCATGGAGAGGTAGCAGAGGTGTTGGCACACTTGGCAGCGTCGGTCTGAGGGTCGAGCCTCAGCCACTGGCGCTGGATCCTCCTGCTCTCTGACGAGGCCTGGTTGTCATGACTACAGTAGCGGGCAACAGACCGCAGCCCGGCGTCAAACAGATCCCTGCGTTGTCTCAACTCTGTATCCCTGGAACAGGTAGAGCAGACTGGTGTATCGTCTGTAACCAATGGCTACTGTTTACTCTTTTTTTTGTGGAAAGGGTCAATTTGAGATAGGTAACATGTTGTACTTTTAAATGAATGATGTATAGCTATTGATTCTTGGGTTACATTTCTCCAGCCCCACCCCACAGCTGTTTATTCAACAGGTGGAGGGGTGACTGCTGTTTATTCAACAGGTGGTGGGGTGACTGCTGTTTATTCAACAGGTGGTGGGGTGACTGCTGTTTATTCAACAGGTGGTGGGGTGACTGCTGTTTATTCAACAGGTGGAGGGGTGACTGCTGTTTATTCAACAGGTAGAGGGGTGACTGCTGTTTATTCAACAGGTGGAGGGGTGACTGCTGTTTATTCAACAGGTGGAGGGGTGACTGCTGTTTATTCAACAGGTGGAGGGGTGACTGCTGTTTATTCAACAGGTGGAGGGGTGACTGCTGTTTATTCAACAGGTGGAGGGGTGACTGCTGTTTATTCAACAGGTGGAGGGGTGACTGCTGTTTATTCAACAGGTGGAGGGGTGACTGCTGTTTATTCAACAGGTGGTGGGGTGACTGCTGTTTATTCAACAGGTGGTGGGGTGACTGCTGTTTATTCAACAGGTTGAGGGTGACTGCTGTTTATTCAACAGGTGGAGGGGTGACTGCTGTTTATTCAACAGGTGGAGGGGTGACTGCTGTTTATTCAACAGGTGGAGGGGTGACTGCTGTTTATTCAACAGGTGGAGGGGTGACTGCTGTTTATTCAACAGGTGGTGGGGTGACTGCTGTTTATTCAACAGGTGGTGGGGTGACTGCTGTTTATTCAACAGGTGGAGGGGTGACTGCTGTTTATTCAACAGGTGGAGAGTGACTGCTGTTTATTCAACAGGTGGAGGGGTGACTGCTGTTTATTCAACAGGTGGTGGGGTGACTGCTGTTTATTCAACAGGTGGTGGGGTGACTGCTGTTTATTCAACAGGTGGAGGGGTGACTGCTGTTTATTCAACAGGTGGTGGGATGACTGCTGTTTATTCAACAGGTGGAGGGGTGACTGCTGTTTATTCAACAGGTGGAGGGGTGACTGCTGTTTATTCAACAGGTGGTGGGGTGACTGCTGTTTATTCAACAGGTGGAGGGTGACTGCTGTTTATTCAACAGGTGGTGGGATGACTGCTGTTTATTCAACAGGTGGTGGGGTGACTGCTGTTTATTCAACAGGTGGAGGGGTGACTGCTGTTTATTCAACAGGTGGTGGGGTGACTGCTGTTTATTCAACAGGTGGAGGGGTGACTGCTGTTTATTCAACAGGTGGTGGGGTGACTGCTGTTTATTCAACAGGTGGAGGGGTGACTGCTGTTTATTCAACAGGTGATGGGGTGACTGCTGTTTATTCAACAGGTGGTGGGGTGACTGCTGTTTATTCAACAGGTGGTGACTGCTGTTTATTCAACAGGTGGGGGGGTGACTGCTGTTTATTCAACAGGTGGTGGGGTGACTGTTTTGTCAGTTTTTGAATCCCAGATTTCCCTTTTAAGAGTAGAATTACATTCCATGTATGATGATACAATGACAATACTGCTATTAATGCTGTGATCTACAATGATAATACTGCTATTGATACTGTGATCTACAATGATAATACTGCTATTAATACTGTGATCTACAACTATAATACTGCTATTAATACTGTGATCTACAAATATAGTACTGCTATTGATACTGTGATCTGCAAATATAGTACTGCTAAAAATGCTGTGATACAATGATACTGTGATCTACAATGATAATACTGCTATTGATACTGTGATCTGGAATGATAATACTGCTATTGATACTGTGATCTACAATGATAATACTGCTATTGATAATGTGATCTGGAATGATAATACTGCTATTGATACTGTGATCTACAATGATAATACTGCTATTAATACTGTGATCTACAATGATAATACTGCTATTGATACTGTAATCTGGAATGATAATACTGCTATTGATACTGTGATCTGGAATGATAATACTGCTATTAATACTGTGATCTACAATGATAATACTGCTATTAATACTGTGATCTACAATGATAATACTGCTATTAATACTGTGATCTACAATGATAATACTGCTATTGATACTGTGATCTACAATGATAATACTGCTATTGATACTGTGATCTACAATGATAATACTGCTATTAATACTGTGATCTACAATGATAATACTGCTATTAATACTGTGATCTACAATGATAATACTGCTATTGATACTGTGATCTACAATGATAATACTGCTATTGATACTGTGATCTACAATGATAATACTGCTATTGATACTGTGATCTGGAATGATAATACTGCTATTGATACTGTGATCTACAATGATAATACTGCTATTAATACTGTGATCTACAATGATAATACTGCTATTGATACTGTGATCTACAATGATAATACTGCTATTGATACTGTGATCTACAATGATAATACTGCTATTGATACTGTGATCTACAATGATAATACTGCTATTAATACTGTGATCTACAAGGATAATACTGTGATCTACTATGACACTGATCTACAAGGATAATACTGCTATTAATACTGTGATCTACAATGATAATACTGCTATTGATACTGTGATCTACAATGATAATACTGCTATTAATACTGTGATCTGGAATGATAATACTGCTATTGATACTGTGATCTGGAATGATAATACTGCTATTGATACTGTGATCTGGAATGATAATACTGCTATTGGTTAAATAGTTAAACCCACCTGAGGTCTTTGAGAAGTGAGGTCATGGTACTCAGAATGACACCATTCTCCCGTTTGGATTCTGACATTGCGATCTGGTACAGCAACTTCTCCATGGAGAAGGACCTCTCTATGCGTCGACATTTCAGCTCCTGGGAAGGAGAGGTAAGAGATATTTGAACATTTGATATGACAGGGTCTTTTCACAACATATCCCAGTTCAGATTAATGGAGGTGCTCAGTTTGGTGAACCCTCGCAAATCCCTCCTTTCATGCAGTAGATGTGTAGGGAACTAAGATCCATGTGGATAACAGAATCTTTGATAGTGAATTGACCAGCGGAACACTGGGTACACAGAGGCACTTTCTACCCTCAGTTTGTCCACTCTATCTAAACTGACTGACAGACAGACTGACTGACTGACTAAACTAAGCTGGTTAAGTCAGACTTTAGAGCCTGGTTTACCACCCCTTCGTGAGGAGCTTTCAGGACTGGAACTCAGTCAAACTGGCCACCCCAAGATGTACAGGAGCATGGAGAGGTACAGGACAGGTACAGGAGTTCATACTCTATGTGGTCAGACCCCTAAACGAAAATGGATTTTCGTTAATTTTAGCAAAGACATTTATATCATTTTAAAATTGTCTTGAATAACAATATATATATATTTTATTGTAACAGCAAAGTAATTCAGATTTTTTTTTAATGGAGAATTGAATCTCTATTAATGCCGAAGACCAATACTTTAAACAAACTGATCTTGCAACTTTATCTGTGAAAACAACATTTAACATGCCGATGCCAATGACTAGTAAAACTATACTAAATACTAGAGTAATGTTAGCATGGCACGTAACATTATAATACATTATGTACTGAATTAAACTCTACTCTTCTTTCAACTAATAGCTTTTCCTTCAAGTATTGATACGACGGGGGGCTCCAACCTTGGCAGCCTGGTATCCCGTGTTCAGCCACTGGGGGGTGGCGAAGTGCACTGTCTCGGAGACGCTGTAGCCGCAGCACACCTTGGAGACGAACGCCGCCGGGAAACAGACGACGAACTGGCCACTCTGCTGGACGGTCCGGTGCACTTTGATCCCCGCTCGACACAGCACCTCCGGAGAGATCTGGTGGGAGGGAGAGAGACAGAGAACATGTATTACCTAACGACCAAGTCTACATCCCAAATGGCATCCTGTTCCCTATATAGTGCACTACTTACACCCTGTTCCCTATATAGTGCACTACTTACACCCTGTTCCCTATATAGTGCACTACTTACACCCTGTTCCCTATATAGTGCACTACTTACACCCTGTTCCCTATATAGTGCACTACTTACACCCTGTTCCCTATATAGTGCACTACTTACACCCTGTTCCCTATATAGTGCACTACTTACACCCTGTTCCCTATATAGTGCACTAATTACACCCTGTTCCCTATATAGTGCAGATATTTTCACCAGAGCACAGTGTGTATGTGTGGGGACAGTGTTTCTGTAGTCCATGTTTATACTGTAGGGGGGACAGTGTTTCTGTAGTCCATGTTTATACTGTAGGGGGGGACAGTGTTTCTGTAGTCCATGTTTATACTGTAGGGGGAACAGTGTTTCTGTAGTCCATGTTTATACTGTAGGGGGGACAGTGTTTCTGTAGTCCATGTTTATACTGTAGGGGGGGACAGTGTTTCTGTAGTCCATGTTTATACTGTAGGGGGGGGAAAGTGTTTCTGTAGTCCATTTTTTATACTGTATGTGTGGACAGTGTTTCTGTAGTCCATGTTTATACTGTAGGGGGGGACAGTGTTTCTGTAGTCCATGTTTATACTGTAGGGGGGGAACAGTGTTTCTGTAGTCCATGTTTATACTGTATGTTTATACTGTGGACAGTGTTTCTGTAGTCCATGTTTATACTGTAAGGGGGGGAACAGTGTTTCTGTAGTCCATGTTTATACTGTAA
>NW_025747400.1:42500-58295 GCF_021184085.1 Oncorhynchus gorbuscha | reverse complement strand
GGGTGGTAGAGGTAAAGGGATTGTTTCTAGTGTCTAGTGTGGTAGAGGTAAAGGGATTGTTTCTAGGGTGGTAGAGGTAAAGGGATTGTTTCTAGGGTGGTAGAGGTAAAGGGATTGTTTCTAGGGTGGTAGAGGTAAAGGGATTGTTTCTGGGGTCTAGGGTGGTAGAGGTAAAGGGATTTTTTCTAGGGTCTAGGGTGGGAGGGGTAAAGGGAATGTTTCTAGGGTCTAGGGTGGTAGAGGTAAAGGGATTGTTTCTAGGGTCTAGGGTGGTAGAGGTAAAGGGATTGTTTCTAAGGTCTAGGGTGGTAGAGGTAAAGGGATTTTTTCTAGGGTCTAGGGTGGGAGGGGTAAAGGGAATGTTTCTAGGGTCTAGGGTGGTAGAGGTAAAGGGATCGTTTCTAGGGTCTAGCGTGGTAGAGGTAAAGGGATTGTTTCTAAGGTCTAGGGTGGTAGAGGTAAAGGGATTGTTTCTAGGGTGATAGAGGTAAATTGATTGTTTCTAGGGTGGTAGAGGTAAAGGGATTGTTTCTAGGGTCTAGGGTGGTAGAGGTAAAGGGATTGTTTCTAAGGTCTAGGGTGGTAGAGGTAAAGGGATTGTTTCTAAGGTCTAGGGTGGTAGAGGTAAAGGGATTGTTTCTAGGGTGATAGAGGTAAATTGATTGTTTCTAGGGTGGTAGAGGTAAAGGGATTGTTTCTAGGGTCTGGGGTGGTAGAGGTAAAGGGAATGTTTCTAAGGTCTAGGGTGGTAGAGGTAAAGGGATTGTTTCTAGGGTGATAGAGGTAAATGGATTGTTTCTAGGGTGGTAGAGGTAAAGGGATTGTTTCTAGGGTGGTAGAGGTAAAGGGATTGTTTCTAGGGTGGTAGAGGTAAAGGGATTGTTTCTAGGGTCTAGGGTGGTAGAGGTAAAGGGATTGTTTCTAAGGTCTAGGGTGGTAGAGGTAAAGGGATTGTTTCTAGGGTGATAGAGGTAAATGGATTGTTTCTAGGGTGGTAGAGGTAAAGGGATTGTTTCTAGGGTGGTATAGGTAAAGGGATTGTTTCTAGGGTGATAGAGGTAAATGGATTGTTTCTAGGGTGGTAGAGGTAAAGGGATTTATTCTAGGGTCTAGGGTGGTAGAGGTAAAGGGATTGTTTCTAGGGTGGTAGAGGTAAAATGATTGTTTCTAGGGTGGTAGAGGTAAAGGGAATGTTTCTAGTGCCTAGGGTGGTAGAGGTAAAGGGATTGTTTCTAGTGTCTAGTGTGGTAGAGGTAAAGGGATTGTTTCTAGGGTGGTAGAGGTAAAGGGATTGTTTCTAGGGTGGTAGAGGTAAAGGGATGGTTTCTAGGGTGGTAGAGGTAAAGGGATTGTTTCTGGGCTCTAGGGTGGTAGAGGTAAAGGGATTTTTTCTAGGGTCTAGGGTGGGAGGGGTAAAGGGAATGTTTCTAGGGTCTAGGGTGGTAGAGGTAAAGGGATTGTTTCTAGGGTCTAGGGTGGTAGAGGTAAAGGGATTGTTTCTAAGGTCTAGGGTGGTAGAGGTAAAGGGATTTTTTCTAGGGTCTAGGGTGGGAGGGGTAAAGGGAATGTTTCTAGGGTCTAGGGTGGTAGAGGTAAAGGGATCGTTTCTAGGGTCTAGCGTGGTAGAGGTAAAGGGATTGTTTCTAAGGTCTAGGGTGGTAGAGGTAAAGGGATTGTTTCTAGGGTGATAGAGGTAAATTGATTGTTTCTAGGGTGGTAGAGGTAAAGGGATTGTTTCTAGGGTCTAGGGTGGTAGAGGTAAAGGGATTGTTTCTAAGGTCTAGGGTGGTAGAGGTAAAGGGATTGTTTCTAGGGTGATAGAGGTAAATGGATTGTTTCTAGGGTGGTAAAGGGATTGTTTCTAGGGTGGTAGAGGTAAAGGGATTGTTTCTAGGCTGGTAGAGGTAAAGGGATTGTTTCTAGGGTCTAGGGTGGTAGAGGTAAAGGGATTGTTTCTATGGTGGTAGAGGTAAAGTGATTGTTTCTAGGCTGGTAGAGGTAAAGGGATTGTTTCTAGGGTGGTAGAGGTAAAGGGATTGTTTCTAGGCTGGTAGAGGTAAAGGGATTGTTTCTAGGCTGGTAGAGGTAAAGGGATTGTTTCTAGGCTGGTAGAGGTAAAGGGATTGTTTCTAGACAAGGCTGATATGTGTAGGAGAGCAGCGTCTCCTAGTGGCAGTGGTATAAACTTTACATGGTTTGTTTAATATAAGGAATTTTAAATTATTTATAGTTTTACTTTTGATACTTAAGTACATTTTAGCATATATTATATTTAAAACCAAATACTTTTAGACTTTTACTTAAGTAGTATTTTACTGGGTGACTTTCACTATTACTTGAGTCATTTTCTATTAAGGAATCTTTAATTTTACTCAAGTCTGACAATTTAGTACTTTCTCCACCACTGCCTAATGGTAGTGTTGACAGACAGCAGTCTCTCCTAGTGGTAGTGTTGACAGACAGCAGTCTCTCCTAGTGGTAGTGTTGACAGACAGCAGCCTCTCCTAGTGGTAGTGTTGACAGACAGCAGCCTCTCCTAGTGGTAGTGTTGACAGACAGCAGCCTCTCCTAGTGGTAGTGTTGACAGACAGCAGCCTCTCCTAATAATATGTTAATCCTCCCAGAAAACAAAATGGCCCAAACCTCATGAATCTATCATAATTCGTTTAAACGGTTATTGGAGTTGTTGACCTTGTAGGATGACCAGTATTAGTCTGACTAAATCAATGGAAGGCAGAGAAAGTGGTCAAGAACCTGGTGAAAAGGCATTGTGTCAACTAGTCTGGATGCTGTGAGAGAATCAAGGCCAACTGACAGGCTCAACGTCCTCTTTCTCCTCGAATACGGAGGACAGAAAAACAATAGAGAAGTAAGACGGTAAGATGGATATCGATGTTTAGACGTGACGTAGTATTTTCATATTTTAGTATTCGGCTTTTTACATATTCGTTGCAAAATTCCTGTTCTATTGAAACGATTCTCAACTAAACGAAAACGAAAAACAAGCGTATGTCTGTGAAATGTCACCGGAACACACAGAAAGATCTTTTATTTCCCACGCCGTTTTACATTTAATTCAGCTCGTCGTGCATAATAATGTTTTTTTGTTGTGTTTTTTTTTGTTGCTCCGGGCGTAAACAACTTTAAAGACGACCACCACAACGTGTCAACAGAGTTCGGTGCTTATTATCGGTTACAACAACAACAAAATAGCTGACATTTTAAATATAATGTTAACGAGTAAGACGGTAAGATGGATATCGATGTTTAGACGTGACGTAGTATTTGAGTAGACGCTCTTTACACTTTTCATATTAATGCGAAATCAGTTATTGAAAACAAAGTTATTTGAAAACAGATTCATCCGAGAAACAAGCGTATCTCTGTGAAAATGTCAACTGAGAATAACGCAAGCTTTTTCTTCTTACTTTCAAAGCCTTTTACATTTAATTCAGTTGATGTTATGTTACTTTTTTTAGTTGTTGAGACCAGTGGAAATAACTTAGCATAAAGCCTCCCGCAACATTGTAACTTTTTTTAGTTGTTGTGACCAGTGGAAATAACTTAGCATAAAGCCCCCCGCAACATTGTAACTTTTTTTAGTTGTTGAGACCAGTGGAAATAACTTAGCATAAAGCCCCCCGCAACATTGTAACTTTTTTTAGTTGTTGAGACCAGTGGAAATAACTTAGCATAAAGCCCCCCGCAACATTGTAACTTTTTCTAGTTGTTGAGACCAGTGGAAATAACTTAGCATAAAGCCCCCCAACATTGTAACTTTTTTTAGTTGTTGAGACCAGTGGAAATAACTTAGCATAAAGCCCCGCAACATTGTAACTTTTTTTAGTTGTTGAGACCAGTGGAAATAACTTAGCATAAAGCCCCCAACATTGTAACTTTTTTTAGTTGTTGAGACCAGTGGAAATAACTTAGCATAAAGCCCCCCCCGCAACATTGTAACTTTTTTTAGTTGTTGAGACCAGTGGAAATAACTTAGCATAAAGCCCCCCGCAACATTGTAACTTTTTTTAGTTGTTGAGACCAGTGGAAATAACTTAGCATAAAGCCCCCCGCAACATTGTAACTTTTTTTAGTTGTTGAGACCAGTGGAAATAACTTAGCATAAAGCCCCCCGCAACATTGTAACTTTTTTTAGTTGTTGAGACCAGTGGAAATAACTTAGCATAAAGCCCCCGCAACATTGTAACTTTTTTTAGTTGTTGAGACCAGTGGAAATAACTTAGCATAAAGCCCCCGCAACATTGTAACTTTTTTAGTTGTTGAGACCAGTGGAAATAACTTAGCATAAAGCCCCCGCAACATTGTAACTTTTTTTAGTTGTTGAGACCAGTGGAAATAACTTAGCATAAAGCCCCCCGCAACATTGTAACTTTTTTTAGTTGTTGAGACCAGTGGAAATAACTTAGCATAAAGCCCCCCGCAACATTGTATATCCTCATAAGTCATGCAGCGACAAAGGCACAATACAAAGCACAGAAACAGTGCTTATCGCCGTGGTGCTGACGCTGCAACAAAAATCACACACATTTCTAGTTTCTTACTTGAAATGTTCTGTTACCGAAATCCCTCATTTGTTTAGGACAAATATTCCCTTTTCCCTTGCTGTCATGTATGTGTCGCACGCACATGACTTATAGCATATTTTAATTTAACCTTTATTTAACTAGCCAAGTCAGTTAAGAACAAATTCTTATTTATAATGACAGCCTAGGAACAGTGGGGTTAACTGCCGTGTTCAGGGGCAGAAGGACAGATTTTTACCTTGTCAGCTCAGGGATTTGATCAAGCAACCTTTCAGTTACTAGTCCAACGCTCTAACCACTAGGCTACCTGCCATCCCTACACTCTAACCACTAGGCTACCTGCCGTCCCTACACTCTAACCACTAGGCTACCTGCCGTCCCTACACTCTAACCACTAGGCTACCTGCCGTCCCTACACTCTAACCGCTAGGCTACCTGCCGCCCTTACACTCTAGCCGCTAGGCTACCTGCCGTCCCTACACTCTAACCGCTAGGCTACCTGCCGCCCCTACACTCTAACCACTAGGCTACCTGCCGCCCCTACACTCTAACCACTAGACTACCTGCCGTCCCTACACTCTAACCACTAGGCTACCTGCCATCCCTACACTCTAACCACTAGGCTACCTGCCGTCCCTATACTCTAACCACTAGGCTACCTGCCGTCCCTACACTCTAACCGCTAGGCTACCTGCCGCCCCTACACTCTAACCGCTAGGCTACCTGCCGTCCCTACACTCTAACCACTAGACTACCTGCCGTCCCTACACTCTAACCGCTAGGCTACCTGCCGCCCCTACACTCTAACCACTAGGCTACCTGCCGTCCCTACACTCTAACCACTAGGCTACCTACCGTCCCTACACTCTAACCACTAGGCTACCTACCGTCCCTACACTCTAACCACTAGGCTACCTGCCGTCCCTACACTCTAACCACTAGGCTACCTGCCGACCCTACACTCTAACCACTAGGCTACCTACCGTCCCTACACTCTAACCACTAGGCTACCTGCCGTCCCTACACTCTAACCGCTAGGCTACCTGCCGCCCCTACACTCTAACCACTAGGCTACCTGCCGTCCCTACACTCTAACCACTAGGCTACCTACCGTCCCTACACTCTAACCACTAGGCTACCTACCGTCCCTACACTCTAACCACTAGGCTACCTACCGTCCCTACACTCTAACCACTAGGCTACCTACCGTCCCTACACTCTAACCACTAGGCTACCTACCGTCCCTACACTCTAACCACTAGGCTACCTGCCGACCCTACACTCTAACCACTAGGCTACCTGCCGTCCCTACACTCTAACCACTAGGCTACCTACCGTCCCTACACTCTAACCACTAGGCTACCTGCCGACCCTACACTCTAACCACTAGGCTACCTGCCGTCCCTACACTCTAACCACTAGGCTACCTGCCGCCCCTACACTCTAACCACTAGGCTACCTGCCGCCCCTACACTCTAACCACTAGGCTACCTACCGCCCCTACACTCTAACCACTAGGCTACCTACCGTCCCTACACTCTAACCACTAGGCTACCTGCCGTCCCTACACTCTAAACACTAGGCTACCTGCCGCCCCTACACTCTAACCACTAGGCTACCTACCGTCCCTACACTCTAATCACTAGGCTACCTGCCGTCCCTACACTCTAACCACTAGGCTACCTGCCGTCCCTACACTCTAACCACTAGGCTACCTACCGCCCCTACACTCTAACCACTAGGCTACCTGCCGCCCCTACACTCTAACCACTAGGCTACCTGCCGCCCCTACACTCTAACCACTAGGCTACCTGCCGCCCCTACACTCTAACCACTAGGCTACCTACCGCCCCTACACTCTAACCACTAGGCTACCTTCCGTCCCTACACTCTAACCACTAGGCTACCTGCCGTCCCTACACTCTAAACACTAGGCTACATGCCGCCCCTACACTCTAACCACTAGGCTACCTACCGTCCCTACACTCTAATCACTAGGCTACCTGCCGTCCCTACACTCTAACCACTAGGCTACCTGCCGTCCCTACACTCTAACCACTAGGCTACCTACCGCCCCTACACTCTAACCACTAGGCTACCTGCCGCCCCTACACTCTAACCACTAGGCTACCTGCCGTCCCTACACTCTAACCACTAGGCTACCTACCGTCCCTACACTCTAACCACTAGGCTACCTGCCGTCCCTACACTCTAACCACTAGGCTACCTGCCGACCCTACACTCTAACCACTAGGCTACCTACCGTCCCTACACTCTAACCACTAGGCTACCTGCCGTCCCTACACTCTAACCGCTAGGCTACCTGCCGCCCCTACACTCTAACCACTAGGCTACCTGCCGTCCCTACACTCTAACCACTAGGCTACCTACCGTCCCTACACTCTAACCACTAGGCTACCTACCGTCCCTACACTCTAACCACTAGGCTACCTACCGTCCCTACACTCTAACCACTAGGCTACCTACCGTCCCTACACTCTAACCACTAGGCTACCTACCGTCCCTACACTCTAACCACTAGGCTACCTGCCGACCCTACACTCTAACCACTAGGCTACCTGCCGTCCCTACACTCTAACCACTAGGCTACCTACCGTCCCTACACTCTAACCACTAGGCTACCTGCCGACCCTACACTCTAACCACTAGGCTACCTGCCGTCCCTACACTCTAACCACTAGGCTACCTACCGTCCCTACACTCTAACCACTAGGCTACCTGCCGTCCCTACACTCTAACCACTAGGCTACCTGCCGCCCCTACACTCTAACCACTAGGCTACCTGCCGCCCCTACACTCTAACCACTAGGCTACCTACCGCCCCTACACTCTAACCACTAGGCTACCTACCGTCCCTACACTCTAACCACTAGGCTACCTGCCGTCCCTACACTCTAAACACTAGGCTACCTGCCGCCCCTACACTCTAACCACTAGGCTACCTACCGTCCCTACACTCTAATCACTAGGCTACCTGCCGTCCCTACACTCTAACCACTAGGCTACCTGCCGTCCCTACACTCCAACCACTAGGCTACCTACCGCCCCTACACTCTAACCACTAGGCTACCTGCCGCCCCTACACTCTAACCACTAGGCTACCTGCCGCCCCTACACTCTAACCACTAGGCTACCTGCCGCCCCTACACTCTAACCACTAGGCTACCTACCGCCCCTACACTCTAACCACTAGGCTACCTTCCGTCCCTACACTCTAACCACTAGGCTACCTGCCGTCCCTACACTCTAAACACTAGGCTACATGCCGCCCCTACACTCTAACCACTAGACTACCTACCGTCCCTACACTCTAATCACTAGGCTACCTGCCGTCCCTACACTCTAACCACTAGGCTACCTGCCGTCCCTACACTCTAACCACTAGGCTACCTACCGCCCCTACACTCTAACCACTAGGCTACCTGCCGCCCCTACACTCTAACCACTAGGCTACCTGCCGCCCCTACACTCTAACCACTAGGCTACCTGCCGCCCCTACACTCTAACCACTAGGCTACCTGCCGCCCCTACACTCTAACCACTAGGCTACCTACCGTCCCTACACTCTAACCACTAGGCTACCTGCCGTCCCTACACTCTAACCACTAGGCTACCTGCCGTCCCTACACTCTAACCACTAGGCTACCTACCGTCCCTACACTCTAACCACTAGGCTACCTGCCGTCCCTACACTCTAACCACTAGGCTACCTGCCGACCCTACACTCTAACCACTAGGCTACCTGACGTCCCTACACTCTAACCACTAGGCTACCTGACGTCCCTACACTCTAACCACTAGGCTACCTGCCGACCCTACACTCTAACCACTAGGCTACCTGCCGACCCTACACTCTAACCACTAGACTACCTGCCACCTCTACACTCTAACCACTAGACTACCTGCCGCCTCTACACTCTAACCACTAGACTACCTGCCGCCCCTACACTCTAACCACTAGGCTACCTGCCGACCCTACACTCTAACCACTAGGCTACCTGCCGCCCCTACACTCTAACCACTAGACTACCTGCCGTCCCTACACTCTAACCACTAGACTACCTGCCACCTCTACACTCTAACCACTAGACTACCTGCCGCCCCTACACTCTAACCACTAGGCTACCTGCCGCCCCTACACTCTAACCACTAGACTACCTGCCGCCCCTACACTCTAACCACTAGGCTACCTGCCGTCCCTACACTCTAACCACTAGGCTACCTGCCGCCCCTACACTCTAACCACTAGACTACCTGCCGTCCCTACACTCTAACCACTAGTCTACCTGCCGTCCCTACACTCTAACCACTAGGCTACCTGCCGCCCCTACACTCTAACCACTAGACTACCTGCCGCCCCTACACTCTAACCACTAGGCTACCTGCCGTCCCTACACTCTAACCACTAGGCTACCTGCCGCCTCTACACTCTAACCACTAGGCTACCTGCCGCCTCTACACTCTAACCACTAGGCTACCTGCCGCCTCTACACTCTAACCACTAGACTACCTGCCGCCCCTACACTCTAACCACTAGGCTACCTGCCGACCCTACACTCTAACCACTAGGCTACCTGCCGCCCCTACACTCTAACCACTAGACTACCTGCCGTCCCTACACTCTAACCACTAGACTACCTGCCACCTCTACACTCTAACCACTAGACTACCTGCCGCCCCTACACTCTAACCACTAGGCTACCTGCCGCCCCCTACACTCTAACCACTAGACTACCTGCCGCCCCTACACTCTAACCACTAGGCTACCTGCCGTCCCTACACTCTAACCACTAGGCTACCTGCCGCCCCTACACTCTAACCACTAGACTACCTGCCGTCCCTACACTCTAACCACTAGTCTACCTGCCGTCCCTACACTCTAACCACTAGGCTACCTGCCGCCCCTACACTCTAACCACTAGACTACCTGCCGCCCTACACTCTAACCACTAGGCTACCTGCCGTCCCTACACTCTAACCACTAGGCTACCTGCCGCCTCTACACTCTAACCACTAGGCTACCTGCCGCCTCTACACTCTAACCACTAGACTACCTGCCGCCCCTACACTCTAACCACTAGGCTACCTGCCGCCTCTACACTTTTTTGGTGGAATTGTTGGATATTAATTAAGTTATTCAATTATTGTATCTGAGCTCCTAGAGCGTTCGGCTCTCCTATAAATTTTCAACTATTTTTTTGGTGGTGAACATTATCCTGGGTTAAATCTGAGGGAAAGGATGTTCAATATATCTTACAATACAAGGGAGGGTCATGTGGAAACCTTTGTAATGTTGGGGAGGGGGGCGGGGTGCATTTTTGTTAACGACACCTCCCCTAGTTAATTTAAATCTGTCCCTTTAGGTTATGAAATCCTACGTTTTGTTTTTCTTTCCCTCAGATATAAATGTTAATGAAATGTGAGAGAAAGAAGCCACTGAACAATTCAGAACATGAAGAATTATATTGGTCTTGGTAAAAAAATAAAGTATTTTAATAACAAAAGAAAGTTACATTTCATCCCCAAAGCAGTGTGTTTTTTTCACCCGCTCTGGGCAGAGTGGACCCCCTAGTCTTAACCATTCATAACCCTATCCCAGACCTTATCCAAGACCTTAACCCTTATCTTAACCATTCATAACCCTATCCCAGACCTTATCCAAGACCTTAACCCTTATCTTAACCATTCATAACCCTATCCCGAACCTTAACCCTTACCTTAACCATTCATAACCCTATCCCAAACCTTAACCCTATCCCATTCAACCTAACCCCCTATAGTCAACCATTCATAACCCTATCTCAAACCTGACCCCTTATCTTAACCATTCATAACCCTAACCCAAACCTTAACCCTTACCTTAACCATTCATAACCCTATCCTAACCTTAACCCTTACCTTAACCATTCATAACCCTATCCTTACCTTAACCCTTACCTTAACCATTCATAACCCTATCCTTACCTTAACCATTCATAACCCTATCTCAAACCTTAACCCTTACCTTAAACATTCATAACCCTATCTCAAACCTTAACCCTTACCTTAACCATTCATAACCCTATCCCAAACCTTAACCCTTACCTTAACCATTCATAACCCTAACCCAAACCTTAACCCTTACCTTAACCATTTATAACCCTATCCTAACCTTAACCCTTACCTTAACCATTCATAACCCTATCCTTACCTTAACCATTCATAACCCTATCTCAAACCTTAACCCTTACCTTAAACATTCATAACCCTATCTCAAACCTTAACCCTTACCTTAACCATTCATAACCCTATCCCAAACCTTAACCCTTACCTTAACCATTCATAACCCTATCCTTACCTTAACCCTTACCTTAACCATTCATAACCCTATCCTTACCTTAACCCTTACCTTAACCATTCATAACCCTATCCTTACCTTAACCATTCATAACCCTATCTCAAACCTTAACCCTTACCTTAAACATTCATAACCCTATCTCAAACCTTAACCCTTACCTTAACCATTCATAACCCTATCCCAAACCTTAACCCTTACCTTAACCATTCATAACCCTAACCCAAACCTTAACCCTTACCTTAACCATTTATAACCCTATCCTAACCTTAACCCTTACCTTAACCATTCATAACCCTATCCTTACCTTAACCATTCATAACCCTATCTCAAACCTTAACCCTTACCTTAAACATTCATAACCCTATCTCAAACCTTAACCCTTACCTTAACCATTCATAACCCTATCCCAAACCTTAACCCTTACCTTAACCATTCATAACCCTAACCCAAACCTTAACCCTTACCTTAACCATTTATAACCCTATCCTAACCTTAACCCTTACCTTAACCATTCATAACCCTATCCTTACCTTAACCATTCATAACCCTATCTCAAACCTTAACCCTTACCTTAAACATTCATAACCCTATCTCAAACCTTAACCCTTACCTTAACCATTCATAACCCTATCCCAAACCTTAACCCTTACCTTAACCATTCATAACCCTATCTCAAACCTTAACCCTTACCTTAACCATTCATAACCCTATCCCAAACCTTAACCCTTACCTTAACCATTCATAACCCTATCCCAAACCTTAACCTTTACCTTAACCATTCATAACCCTATCTCAAACCTTAACCCTTACCTTAACCATTCATAACCCTATCTCAAACCTTAACCCTTACCTTAACCATTCATAACCCTATCTCAAACCTTAACCCTTACCTTAACCATTCATAACCCTATCCCAAACCTTAACCCTTACCTTAACCATTCATAACCCTATCACAAACCTTAACCCTTACCTTAACCATTCATAACCCTATCTCAAACCTTAACCCTTACCTTAACCATTCATAACCCTATCCCGAACCGAAGCAGAGTGGGTGGACACCCTAGTCTCAGGTCAACACAATGACCCATCTGGATTTTTTAACATTTATTTTTTATTTCACCTTTATTTAACCAGGTAGGCTAGTTGAGAACACCTTTATTTAACCAGGTAGGCTAGTTGAGAACACCTTTATTTAACCAGGTAGGCTAGTTGAGAACACCTTTATTTAACCAGGTAGGCTAGTTGAGAACAGGTTCTCATTTGCAACTGCGACCTGGCCAAGATAAAGCATAGCAGTGTGAACAGACAACACAGAGTTACACATGGAGTAAACAATTAACAAGTCAATAACACAGAGAAAAAAGGGGAGTCTATATACAATGTGTGCAAAAGGCATGAGGAGGTGGGCGAATAATTACAATATTGCAGATTAACACTGGAGTGATAAATGATCATGTACAGGTAGAGATATTGGTGTGCAAAAGAGCAGAAAAGTAAATAAATAAAAACTGTGGGGATGAGGTAGGTGAAAATGGGTGTGCTATTTACCAATAGATTACGTACAGCTGCAGCGATCGGTTAGCTGCTCAGCTAGCTGATGTTTGAAGTTGGTGAGGGAGATAAAAGTCTCCAACTTCAGCGATTTTTGCAATTCGTTCCAGTCACAGGCAGCAGAGTACTGGAACGAAAGGCGGCCGAATGAGGTGTTGGCTTTAGGGATGATCAATGAGATACACCTGCTGGAGCGCGTGCTACGGATGGGTGTTGCCATCGTGACCAGTGAGCTGAGATAAGGCGGAGCTTTGCCTAGCATGGCCTTGTAGATGACCTGAAGCCAGTGGGTCTGGCGACGAATATGTAGCGAGGGCCAGCCGACTAGAGCATACAAGTCGCAGTGGTGGGTAGTATAAGGTGCTTTAGTGACAAAACGGATGGCACTGTGATAAACTGCATCCAGTTTGCTGAGTAGAGTGTTGGAAGCAATTTTGTAGATGACGTCGCCGAAGTCGAGGATCGGTAGGAGATAGTCAGTTTTACTAGGGTAAGCTTGGCAGCGTGAGTGAAGGAGGCTTTGTTGCGGAATAGAAAGCCGATTCTTGATTTGATTTTCGATTGGAGATGTTTGATATGGGTCTGGAAGGAGAGTTTGCAGTCTAGCCAGACACCTAGGTACTTATAGGTGTCCACATATTCAAGGTCGGAACCATCCAGTGTGGTGATGCTAGTCGGGCATGCGGGTGCAGGCAGCGATCGGTTGAAAAGCATGCATTTGGTTTTACTAGCGTTTAAGAGCAGTTGGAGGCCACGGAAGGAGTGTTGTATGGCATTGAAGCTCGATTGGAGGTTAGATAGCACAGTGTCCAATGACGGGCCGAAAGTGTATACAATGGTGTCGTCTGCGTAGAGGTGGATCAGGGAATCGCCCGCAGCAAGAGCAACATCATTGATATATACAGAGAAAATAGTCGGCCCGAGAATTGAACCCTGTGGCACCCCCATAGAGACTGCCAGAGGACCGGACAACATGCCCTCCGATTTGACACACTGAACTCTGTCTGCAAAGTAATTGGTGAACCAGGCAAGGCAGTCATCCGAAAAACCGAGGCTACTGAGTCTGCCGATAAGAATATGGTGATTGACAGAGTCGAAAGCCTTGGCAAGGTCGATGAAGACGGCTGCACAGTACTGTCTTTTATCGATGGCGGTTATGATGTCGTTTAGTACCTTGAGTGTGGCTGAGGTGCACCCGTGACTGGCTCGGAAACCAGATTGCATAGCGGAGAAGGTACGGTGGGATTCGAGATGGTCAGTGACCTGTTTGTTGACTTGGCTTTCGAAGACCTTAGATAGGCAGGGCAGGATGGATATAGGTCTGTAACAGTTTGGGTCCAGGGTGTCTCCCCCTTTGAAGAGGGGGATGACTGCGGCAGCTTTCCAATCCTTGGGGATCTCAGACGATATGAAAGAGAGGTTGAACAGGCTGGTAATAGGGGTTGCGACAATGACGGCGGATAGTTTCAGAAATAGAGGGTCCAGATTGTCAAGCCCAGCTGATTTATACGGGTCCAGGTTTTGCAGCTCTTTCAGAACATTTGCTATCTGGATTTGGGTAAAGGAGAACCTGGAGAGGCTTGGGAGAGGAGCTGCGGGGGGGGGCCGGAGCTGTTGGCCGAGGTAGGAGTAGCCAGGCGGAAGGCATGGCCAGCCGTTGAGAAATGCTTGTTGAAGTTATCGATAATCATGGATTTGTCGGTGGTGACCGTGTTCCCTAGCCTCAGTGCAGTGGGCAGCTGGGAGGAGGTGCTCTTATTCTCCATGGACTTCACAGTGTCCCAGAACATTTTGGAGTTGGAGCTACAGGATGCAAACTTCTGCCTGAAGAAGCTGGCCTTAGCTTTCCTGACTGACTGCGTGTATTGGTTCCTGACTTCCCTGAACAGTTGCATATCGCGGGGACTGTTCGATGCTATTGCAGTCCGCCACAGGATGTTTTTGTGCTGGTCGAGGGCAGTCAGGTCTGGAGTGAACCAAGGGCTGTATCTGTTCTTAGTTCTGCATTTTTTGAACGGAGCATGCTTATCTAAAATGGTGAGGAAGTTACTCTTAAAGAATGACCAGGCATCCTCAACTGACGGGATGAGGTCAATGTCCTTCCAGGATACCTGGGCCAGGTCGATTAGAAAGGCCTGCTCACAGAAGTGTTTTAGGGAGCGTTTGACAGTGATGAGGGGGTTGTCGTTTGACTGCGGCACCGTAGCGGATACAGGCAATGAGGCAGTGGTCGCTGAGATCCTGGTTGAAGACAGCGGAGGTGTATTTGGAGGGCCAGTTGGTCAGGATGACGTCTATGAGGGTGCCCTTGCTTACAGAGTTAGGGTTGTACCTGGTGGGTTCCTTGATGATTTGTGTGAGATTGAGGGCATCTAGCTTAGATTGTAGGACTGCCGGGGTGTTAAGCATATCCCAGTTTAGGTCACCTAACAGAACAAACTCTGAAGCTAGATGGGGGGCAATCAATTCACAAATGGTGTCCAGGGCACAGCTGGGAGCTGAGGGGGGGTCGGTAGCAGGCGGCAACAGTGAGAGACTTATTTCTGGAGAGAGTCATTTTCAGAATTAGTAGTTCGAACTGTTTGGGTATGGACCTGGAAAGTATGACATTACTTTGCAGGCTATCTCTGCAGTAGACTGCAACTCCTCCCCCTTTAGCAGTTCTATCTTGACGGAAGATGTTATAGTTGGGTATGGAAATCTCTGAATTTTTGGTGGCCTTCCTGAGCCAGGATTCAGACACGGCAAGGACATCAGGGTTAGCAGAGTGTGCTAAAGCAGTGAGTAAAACAAACTTAGGGAGGAAGCTTCTGATGTTGACATGCATGAAACCAAGGCTTTTTCGATCACAGAAGTCAACAAATGAGGGTGCCTGGGGACATGCAGGGCCTGGGTTTACCTCCACATCACCCGCGGAACAGAGAAGGAGTAGTATGAGGGTGCGGCTAAGGGCTTTCAAAACTGGTCGCCTAGAGCGTTGGGGACAGAGAATTAGAGGAGCAGGTTTCTGGGCATGGTAGAATATATTCAGGGCATAATGCGCAGACAGGGGTATGGTGGGGTGTGGGTATCGCGGAGGTAAGCCCAGGCACTGGGTGATGATGACAGAGGTTTTATCTCTGGACATGCTGGTTGTAATGGGTGAGGTCACCGCATATGTGGGAGGTGGGACAAAGGAGGTATCAGGGGTATGAGGAGTGGGACTAGGGGCTCCATAATGAGCTAAAACAATGATAACTAACCTGAGCAACAGTATACAAGGCACAAGGATAGGGAGAGAAACCTCCAGAACGGTTCATCTTTTATACAGGGTTGCTGGTAACGTAGCTTGAAAGTCAGTTA
>NW_025747400.1:0-40000 GCF_021184085.1 Oncorhynchus gorbuscha | reverse complement strand
ATAAAATAAATCAACTTAACATGAAGACTAAATGGACATTTTCAAAGGAACAGCTGAGCTTTCCAGTAACTGGTTTAATTAGGGCTTCAGTTAACCCCTTTGGATAGACATTAGAGCATCTACAGATGGGCTATCTATCTATAGACATTTTCACTATCTACTAACTCTAACCCTAACCCTAACCCTAACCCTTAGCCCTCATCCTAACCTTAGCCCTCACCCTCACCCTAACCTTAGCCCTCATCCTAACCTTAGCCCTCATCCTAACCTTAGCCCTCATCCTAACCTTAGCCCTCACCCCTCACCCTAACCCTAGCCATCACCCTAGCCCTCACCCCTCACCCTAACCTTAGCCCTCACCCTAACCTTAGCCCTCACCCTAACCTTAGCCCTCATAATAACCTTAGCCCTCACCCTAACCTTAGCCCTCACCCTAACCTTAGCCCTCACCCTAACCTTAGCCCTCACCCTAACCCTCACCCTAACCTTAGCCCTCACCCTAACCTTAGCCCTCACCCTAACCTTAGCCCTCACCCTAACCTTAGCCCTCACCCTAGCCCTCACCTTAGCCCTCACCTTAGCCCTCACCCTAGCCCTCACCTTAGCCCTCACCTTAGCCCTCACCCTAGCCCTCACCCTAACCTTATCAAGCAGCTGGTTATCAACAGAGAGTTTGTTGCTAGTATGACCACCTGTAGATCATCTATATGGGACGATCCCCATAAAGAGTGACCGGACTTCCCCCCCAGCAGGCTTACTGGATTGGTTTCCATATAAATATATCCCTGTGCTTTATAAGGTTAGGGTGATGCTTTATAAGGTTAGGGTGATGCTTTATAAGGTTAGGGTGATGCTTTATAAGGTTAGGGTGATGCTTTATTCAACCTTTATTTAAACGAGGTAAGTCAGTTAAGAACAAATTCTTAATTACAATGACGGCCTACTCCGGCCAAATCCGGACGATGCTGGTGCCAATTGTGTGCCGCCCCCATGGGACTCCCAATTACGGCCGGATGTGATACAGCCTGGATTCGAACCAGGTACTATAGTGACACCTTTTTGCACTGAAATGCAGTGCCTTAGACCGCCGAGTCCTTATTATACCTTGTGAGAGAGATAACAACCTGAGATGGAGGCTATTCATTGGTAGTCTAGGAAAACAAATAACCTCATTGGTTAATAAAGCAATAACTGGTTGTGCTATCACATCAATCACATTCACTTAGACTAGTATACCATCTCTTCCTCAAAGAGGAAAACATGGACACTGTTGGCAAACCGGCCCTGTGGTTTTGGTATGGTTCCTGTTTTGGTTCCTGTTAGAAAGGTAGACTCACCCAGACCTCCTATTATAAAAGGTAGACTCACCCAGACCTCCTATTATAAAAGGTAGACTCACCCAGACCTCCTATTATAAAGGTAGACTCACCCAGACCTCCTATTATAAAGGTAGACTCACCCAGACCTCCTATTATAAAGGTAGACTTACCCAGACCTCCTATTATAAAGGTAGACTCACCCAGACCTCCTATTATAAAGGTAGACTTACCCAGACCTCCTAATGTAAAGGTAGATTTACCCAGACCTCCTATTATAAAGGTAGACTTACCCAGACCTCCTATTATAAAGGTAGACTTACCCAGACCTCCTATTATAAAGGTAGACTTACCCAGACCTCCTTGGCAGATGTCGGTTCTCGTGGCTCCACCAACGATGAATTCTGGGTTGGACACCAGTTCCTATTCAGTGAGGGATCAACACATGAGTAAGACTGTGGAAGATATACTGAGGGCCAATCTTTAACAGCCCTGTTTACAGTCATACACTATCTTTACTCAGGGAGATAATGTCTGTACACATGAGTTAGCCTAGACATGGAGTTGATCTACTGTCAACACTACCACAGCCCAAACCCTGTAGGATCAGATCACAGATCACATTTACCACAGCCCAAACCCTGTAGGATCAGATCACAGATCACATCTACTACAGCCCAAACCCTGTAGGATCAGATCACAGATCACATCTACTACAGCCCAAACCCTGTAGGATCAGATCACAGATCACATCTACTACAGCCCAAACCCTGTAGGATCAGATCACAGATCACATCTACTACAGCCCAAACCCTGTAGGATCAGATCACAGATCACATTTACCACAGCCCAAACCCTGTAGGATCAGATCACAGATCACATTTACCACAGCCCAAACCCTGTAGGATCAGATCAGATGTGTAACTAAAGTTTCGTATAAATAGCTGGATGAGTCATTCTGGCCGGTCATTGATTTAACCCAAGACATGAGTTGCTTTAGTTAGAATATAATATTGTAATGTGAATGGATTTACACCGATTAGCCATAGGGTATCAAAAAGGACACGCATCCGGACTCGCCCACCTAAAAACAACTGGCACATGTTCAGGCGTTTTTTCTTCTTCCAGTGATAGGAAATGCAATTTTCAATAACACTTTGGTCTATTTGTGTGTATATATATATTTTTTTTAAAGTGCAGTGAACTTCTAGTCATAGAGCAGACAGACACTTCAATCATGCGTAAATGCAGGGAGTATTAAGAGGCGCAGTAATTTACCCCGGGTCGCTTCCATTGCACACCTCTGGTTTTGGAAGTATTCGGGCCAAGCTCTTTGAATCCGAGCGACTCGGGTGCAGCCGGAAAAGTGCAATCGGTAAATATCGAACCTTTTCTCAGACACTCGCTCCTGAGAGATTGGAAGTCTTGGTTTAGGTACTTTGACGCGTTGGCATTAGTGCCAAACCCAGCGGCCAATGCCCTCTTCTTGGCCAACGTAGATGCCACACCAGCCATTGTGGAAGTCTGCGTTGACAGTGAAGAGGAAAACAGTTGGGCTGGTGGAATAGTCAAATTCTTCTCCTCCGCCCCTGAATTTTCAGGCGTGGTTTGCAAGTTTGTGCAAGTTATTTTTTTACAATGTTTACATAGATTTCTATGACCGGAACTATCAGGAATTGTTCATTTCGTCAACGTTTACCAGTTCAAAAGTATTTATTGTGAAAATGAACACTGAAGATCAACTACTCCGGATGTACACTCACCTGGAATTGAAATAATCTTTTTGAACATCATATGGGTGGATTAATATTAAAGTCCGTGTCAATTATCTACTCTATTCCATGCTATGAACATACAGGTAAAAGCCACAGGTGTGTGCGGTTGATGGCCGAAAGATGGCGCTCTAGCCTAAGACTTGTGGACGTTCATGCCACATCTGGCCAACGTGTTGCAGTAATCATGTCTACCAGCAGGGGCATTAGCCATCAGCCGTTACTAGACCTACCAGCCAGACCACCACCAAGTGACTTGCACTTCCGAACAGTAAAATATAAATATATATAAATAAATAAAATTGTGATATAAATATCACAATAGCTAACTCGACAAATACAACCACATTACATGCCTGATGAAGAAAGGAACAACTTCCATAAATTAAAGTTATGCTGCCCTTATAGAGTACCACAGTATGAGTCATAATACCCATAAAACCTAGCGGTCAAATACAGAAATGGTTCCAATCGTTTTTCCACCATTACTTTTCCCTATAGGGGATTTGAGTAACACTTTAAATAAGGGCTGTGTTTCACGTAGGCTTACCCAGGTGTGCCGTTTTGATAACCATGAAAATCTTTCTCAGACAAGGTGACTTTTGTCAATATTAGCTGCTAATGGGCCATGATGATGTGGATGAGACTGCTGAATCCTGGCAAAGGTAAGAATCTCTGGATTAAACATCTGTTAGCTAAATTTAGTAAAGAATAAATTGGGAAAAATGGTTTAAATTGACATCTGTGAACTGTCTTGGGAAAGTTTTTTATAATTGACAAGAATACCTGTGATCTAGCTAGCTAGCTAAACTCAGCAAAAAAAGGACCCAAAGGACCCAAAAAACCACACAGACTCAAATGGACCCAGTATGGTTGATGCGTAGGCCTAAGTAATCACACAGACTCAAATGGACCCAGTATGGTTGATGCGTAGGCCTAAGTAATCACACAGACTCAAATGGACCCAGTATGGTTGATGCGTAGGCCTAAGTAACCACACAGACTCAAATGGACCCAGTACTGGTTGATGCGTAGGCCTAAGTAACCACACAGACTCAAATGGACCCAGTATGGTTGATGCGTAGGCCTAAGTAACCACACAGACTCAAATGGACCCAGTATGGTTGATGCGTAGGCCTAAGTAACCACACAGACTCAAATGGACCCAGTACTGGTTGAGGCCTGCGACTCAAATGGACCCAGTACTGGTAACCACACAGAGACTCAAATGGACCCAGTATGGTTGATGCGTAGGCCTAAGTAATCACACAGACTCAAATGGACCCAGTACTGGTTGATGCGTAGGCCTAAGTAACCACACAGACTCAAATGGACCCAGTACTGGTTGATGCGTAGGCCTAAGTAACCACACAGACTCAAATGGACCCAGTACTGGTTGATGCGTAGGCCTAAGTAACCACACAGACTCAAATGGACCCAGTACTGGTTGATGCGTAGGCCTAAGTAACCACACAGACTCAAATGGACCCAGTACTGGTTGATGCGTAGGCCTAAGTAATCACACAGACTCAAATGGACCCAGTACTGGTTGATGCGTAGGCCTAAGTAACCACACAGACTCAAATGGACCCAGTACTGGTTGATGCGTAGGCCTAAGTAACCACACAGACTCAAATGGACCCAGTACTGGTTGATGCGTAGGCCTAAGTAACCACACAGACTCAAATGGATCCAGTACTGGTTGATGCGTAGGCCTAAGTAACCACACAGACTCAAATGGACCCAGTACTGGTTGATGCGTAGGCCTAAGTAACCACACAGACTCAAATGGACCCAGTACTGGTTGATGCGTAGGCCTAAGTAACCACACAGACTCAAATGGACCCAGTACTGGTTGATGCGTAGGCCTAAGTAACCACACAGACTCAATTGGACCCAGTACTGGTTGATGCGTAGGCCTAAGTAACCACACAGACTCAAATGGACCCAGTACTGGTTGATGCGTAGGCCTAAGTAACCACACAGACTCAAATGGACCCAGTATGGTTGATGCGTAGGCCTAAGTAACCACACAGACTCAAATGGACCCAGTATGGTTGATGCATAGGCCTAAGTAACCACACAGACTCAAATGGACCCAGTATGGTTGATGCGTAGGCCTAAGTAACCACACAGACTCAAATGGTCCCAGTACTGGTTGATGCGTAGGCCTAAGTAACCACACAGACTCAAATGGACCCAGTACTGGTTGATGCGTAGGCCTAAGTAACCACACAGACTCAAATGGTCCCAGTACTGGTTGATGCGTAGGCCTAAGTAACCACACAGACTCAAATGGACCCAGTACTGGTTGATGCGTAGGCCTAAGTAACCACACAGACTCAAATGGTCCCAGTACTGGTTGATGCGTAGGCCTAAGTAACCACACAGACTCAAATGGACCCAGTACTGGTTGATGCGTAGGCCTAAGTAACCACACAGACTCAAATGGACCCAGTACTGGTTGATGCGTAGGCCTAAGTAATCACACAGACTCAAATGGACCCAGTATGGTTGATGGGTAGGCCTAAGTAACCACACAGACTCAACTGGACCTGGACCCAGTACTGGTTGATGCGTAGGCATAAGTAACCACACAGACTCAAATGGACCTACAGCTGGGGTAAGATTTCTTCCATCATTCTCACACACAGTAGACACAGTGTAAACCACCATGTTGTCAACAAAATGCTATCCTCATTGCTTAACCTGTATTGTGTATGGCTCAATCTGTGGAAATGCTGTGATGCACAGACACACCATGACCACGATTTGAATGCTGCAACGGAGACGGAACGACGTCGAGAGACACACGCTCAGACCCCAAGTATGACTGGACATGCAGTGGTGTAGAAATACTTTAAAAGTACTACTTACAGTACTACTTAAGTTGTTTATTTTGAGTATCTGTACTTCACTATTTACAGTTGAAGTCAGAAGTTTACATACACTTAGATTGGAGTCATTAAAACTAGTTTACATACACTTAGATTGGAGTCATTAAAACTAGTTTACATACACTTAGATTGGAGTCATTAAAACTAGTTTACATACACTTTGGTTGGAGTCATTAAAACTAGTTTACATCCACTTAGATTGGAGTCATTAAAACTAGTTTACATCCACTTAGATTGGAGTCATTAAAACTAGTTTACATACACTTAGATTGGAGTCATTAAAACTAGTTTACATACACTTAGATTGGAGTCATTAAAACTAGTTTACATACACTTAGATTGGAGTCATTAAAACTAGTTTACATACACATAGATTGGAGTCATTAAAACTAGTTTACATACACATAGATTGGAGTCATTAAAACTAGTTTACATACACTTAGATTGGAGTCATTAAAACTAGTTTACATCCACTTAGATTGGAGTCATTAAAACTAGTTTACATCCACTTAGATTGGAGTCGTTAAAACTAGTTTACATACACATAGATTGGAGTCATTAAAACTAGTTTACATACACATAGATTGAGTCATTAAAACTAGTTTACATACACATAGGTTGGAGTCATTAAAACTAGTTTACATCCACATAGGTTGGAGTCATTACAAACTAGTTTACATCCACATAGTTTGGAGTCATTAAAACTAGTTTACATACACTTAGGTTGGAGTCATTAAAACTAGTTTACATACACTTAGGTTGGAGTCATTAAAACTAGTTTACATCCACTTAGGTTGGAGTCATTAAAACTAGTTTACACACTTAGGTTGAGTCATTAAAACTAGTTTACGTCCACTTAGGTTGGAGTCATTAAAACTAGTTTACATACACTTAGGTTGGAGTCATTAAAACTAGTTTACGTACACTTAGGTTGAGTCATTAAAACTAGTTTACGTACACTTAGGTTGGAGTCATTAAAACTAGTTTACGTACACTTAGGTTGGAGTCATTAAAACTAGTTTACGTACACTTAGGTTGGAGTCATTAAAACTAGTTTACGTACACTTAGGTTGGAGTCATTAAAACTAGTTTACGTACACTTAGGTTGAGTCATTAAAACTAGTTTACGTACACTTAGGTTGAGTCATTAAAACTAGTTTACGTACACTTAGGTTGGAGTCATTAAAACTAGTTTACATACACTTAGGTTGGAGTCATTAAAACTAGTTTACATCCACTTAGATTGGAGTCATTAAAACTAGTTTACATCCACTTAGATTGGAGTCATTAAAACTAGTTTACATACACTTAGGTTGGAGTCATTAAAACTAGTTTACATCCACTTAGGTTGGAGTCATTAAAACTAGTTTACATCCACTTAGGTTGGAGTCATTAAAACTAGTTTACATCCACTTAGATTGGAGTCATGAAAACTAGTTTACATACACTTAGGTTGGAGTCATTAAAACTAGTTTACATACACTTAGGTTGGAGTCATTAAAACTAGTTTACATACACTTAGGTTGGAGTCATTAAAACTAGTTTACATACACTTAGGTTGGAGTCATTAAAACTAGTTTACATACACATAGATTGGAGTCATTAAAACTAGTTTACATACACATAGATTGGAGTCATTAAAACTAGTTTACATACACATAGATTGGAGTCATTAAAACTAGTTTACATCCACTTAGATTGGAGTCATTAAAACTAGTTTACATACACATAGATTGGAGTCATTAAAACTAGTTTACATACACTTAGATTGGAGTCATTAAAACTAGTTTACATACACTTAGATTGGAGTCATTAAAACTAGTTTACATCCACTTAGATTGGAGTCATTAAAACTAGTTTACATACACTGATTGGAGTCATTAAAACTAGTTTACATACACATAGATTGGAGTCATTAAAACTAGTTTACATACACTTAGATTGGAGTCATTAAAACTAGTTTACATCCACTTAGATTGGAGTCATTAAAACTAGTTTACATACACTAGATTGGAGTCATTAAAACTAGTTTACATACACTTAGATTGGAGTCATTAAAACTAGTTTTTCAACCACTCCATACATTTTTGTTAACAAACAAGCAAGTTCTGGAAAGTCGGTTAGGACATCTACTTGGTGCATGATACAAGTAATGTTTGAAATAATTGTTTACAGACAAATTATTTAACTTATAATTCACTGTATCACAATTCCAGTGGGTCAGAAGTTTACATACACTAAGTTGACTGTGCCTTTAAACAGCATTGGAACATTTCAGAAAATGATGTCATGGCTTAAGAAGCTTCTGATAGGCTAATTGACATAATTTGAGTCAATTGGAGGTGTACCTGTGGATGTATTTCAAGGCCTATCTTCAAACTCAGTGCCTCTTTGCTTGACATCATTGGAAAATCAGAAGAATTCAGCCAAGACCTCAGAAAAAAATTATAGACCTCCACAAGTCTGGTTCATCCTTGGGAGCAATTTCCAAATGCCTGAAGGTACCACGTTCATCTGTACAAACAATTGTACGCAAAGTATAAACACCATGGGACCACGCAGCCGTCATACCGCTCAGGAAGAAGATGCATTCTGTCTCCTAGAGATGAACGTACTTTGGTGCGAAAAAGTGCAAATCAATCCCAGAACAACAGCAAAGGACCTTGTGAAAATGCTGGAGGAAACAGGTACAAAAGTATCTACATCCACAGTAAAATGAGTCCTATATCGACATAACCTGAAATGCCGCTCAGCAAGGAAAAAGCCACTGCTCCAAAAACTGCCATAAATAAGCCAGACTACGGTTTGCAACTACACATGGGGACAGAGGTCGTACTTTTGGAGAAATGTCCTCTGGTCTGATGAAACAAAATATAATTGTTTGGTCATAATGACCATCGTTATGTTTAGAGGAAAAAGGGGAGGCTTGCAAACTGAAGAACACCATCCCAACCATGAAGCACGGGGGGTGGCAGCATCATGTTGTGGGGGTGCTTTTGCTGCAGGAGGACTGGTGTACTTCACAAAATAGATGGCTTCATGAGGATGGAAAATTATGTGGATATATTGAAGCAACATCTCAAGACCTCCGTCAGGAAGTTAAAGCTTGGTTGGAAATGGCTCTTCCAAATGGACAATGACCCCAAACATACTTCAAAGTTGTGGCAAAATGGCTTAAGAACAACAAAGTCAAGGAATTGGAGTGGCCATCTGCAAAGCCCTGACCTCAATCCAATAGAACATTTGTGGGCAGAACTGAAAAAGTGTGTGATCAAGGAGGCCAACAAACCTGACTCAGTTACACCGGCTCTGTCAGGAGGAATGGGCAAAAATTCACCCAACTTATTGTGGGAAGCTTGTGGAAGGCTACCCAAAATGTTTGACCCAAGTTAAACAATTTAAAGGCAATGCTACCAAGTACTAACTGAGTGGCATGTAAACTTCTGACCCACTGGGAATGTGATGAAAGAAATAAAAGCTGAAATGAATCATTTTCTCTACTATTATTCTGACTTTTCACATTCTTAAATAAATAAATTAAAAATAAATAAATTGGTGACCCTAACTGACCTAAGACAGGGAGTTTTTACTAGGATTAAATGTCAGGAATTGTGAAAACTGTGTTTAAATGTATTTGGCTAAGGTGTATGTACATTTCCGACTTCAACTGTATATTTTGACTACTTTTACTTCACAACATTCCAAAAGAAAAATATGTATTTTTTAGTCCGTACATTTCCCCTGACACCTGAAAAGTACTCGTTCCATTTTGACAGGAAAGTGGTCTAATTCACAAATTTATCAAGAGAATATCCTGGTCATCTCCACTTATCAAGAGAACATCCCTGGTCATATCCACTTATCAAGAGAACATCCCTGGTCATCTCTACTTATCAAGAGAACATCCCTGGTCATCTCCACTTATCAAGAGAACATCCCTGGTCATCTCCACTTATCAAGAGAACATCCCTGGTCATCTCCACTTATCAAGATAACATCCCTGGTCATCTCCACTTATCAAGAGAACACCCCTGGTCATCTCCACTTATCAAGAGAACATCCCTGGTCATCCCTACGGTCTCTGATCTGGCGGACTCACATGCTTTGTTTATTATGTCTGAGTGTTGGAGTGTGTCCCTGGCTAAGCAATGGTTGGCCATGTTATGTTTATTCCGTGGCCAATCATCCCTGTAGTGACCCCTTATTCCACATTATGCCTTTTATGGCCCCGTGGCCCCTCAACTTAGGACCCTTTTGGAAGTCTCCATCGTATCTCTATAAACCCACCCTACCTACACCCGTTCTCCCAAATGCTGCTTCTTTCGCTTGTTCATCTCCTGGTGTGATAACGTCTAGACTCGGGAACATGTTTTTAAAGGTGTTGTGGCGTACTCTCTCTTTTTTTCTACCTTTTCTTCACCTGTGTAATGCTGTCCTCCTCCTGCTTATTCTGGGGTTCAGACTGAATGCAGTGGTGAATGTGCTGCTCACAGTTGGTCCTTCTGTAGCGCAGTTGGTAGAGCATGGCGCTTGTAACGCCAGGGTAGTGGGTTCGATCCCCGGGACCACCCATATGTAGAATGTATGCACACATGACTGTAAGTCGCTTTGGATAAAAGCGTCTGCTAAATGGCATATATTAACAAAATATTTACGTGCGTTTCTCATTCTGTTGGAGTTGACCTAGTGCTTTATATTAACTCACACATCCAGTTGTTTCTACATTTCTAACTTGTCTACTAAAAATGAAATCGCAATATATATGTTGTTATTTGTGCTGGTCTAATTCCTACAATGGAAAATCAGAAGAATCTGTGGGTACTCTAATAGTTACCGGTGATCTTCAATGTCCCAGGTTAGTAATCATAGTTACCATGGTGATCTTCAATGTCCCAGGTTAAATCATAGTTACCATGGTGATCTATGTCCCAGGTTAGTAATCATAGTTACTATGGTGATCTATGTCCCAGGTTAGTAATCATAGTTACTATGGTGATCTATGTCCCAGGTTAGTAATCATAGTTACTATGGTGATCTATGTCCCAGGTTAGTAATCATAGTTACTATGGTGATCTATGTCCCAGGGTTGTGGCATTGATGAATGAATCGTTTAATCTTCACTTCAAGTCAGATGTTTAAGTTATGTATGTAAGGCATACTTTACTATTGTTTGTTCTTTAAAATAACATAATGGTTGGAGTTCAGGTGTTGGATGTGATTGATGGGTGACTTGGTGCATTCCTGTAAAATAAATTGGATTATTCATACATTCTGCTAATCATTCTGTTAATCTGTCATTGAATCTGCAACAGAACATGTCAACAAGTTAGTTCTGAGTTGCTTAAATACAGCAGTGCATTCTGACACCATGAATTTAAATGGATTTCACCCACAGGAGGTTGGTGGCAACTTAGTTGAGGATTGAATGGTAATTGGCTAGAACAGAATAAGTGGAATGGTAATAAAAGATGCCATTCCATTGGCTCCGTTCCAGCCACTGTTACCAGCCGTCCTCCCTTCAACAGCCTCCAGTGATTTCACCTGGTTCAGAAAGCAGAAATGATAAGGGATTAAATGGCTGAAGGAAGAGGAACTGCAAAAATAACGTTAATGTTGCCAATATCCTCGATTTATTTAACCTTTATTTAAGTAGGCAAGTCAGTTTAAGAACAAATTCTTATTTACAATGACGGTCTACCGGGGGAGCAGTGGTTAACTGCCTTGTTCAGGGGTAGAAGAACAGATTTTTTGTCTTGTCATCGTAATTCAATCCAGAAACCTTTCGTTTACTGGTCCAATCGCTCTAACCACTAAGCTAGCTAGCTTCTTTGTAAAAAAAAAAAATTAATAAAGAACTGGCCTAGTATTCATGGCACATTGTAAATATCTGACTGCTACTTTTTAAATGAACCTTTTATTTAACTGGGCAAGTCAGTTGTCACTTGTACATAACTGGTGTGTTCTCTCTCTACTTCCTGTCGCAAGGCATTCTGGAACTTGCAGTCAAAGCGTAATCCAATACTAACCAATACAACAGATATGTATGTAGTTCTCTCAAACACCAACACACGAATTCTAATACAATTACATATGTAAATACCTCTAAAGAAAATATCTTTAGATACAGCTCAATGCATTAACTGTAAACATTAACTTTGTAACCCATTTTAAGGTTACAACATCATTTGATATTGGGTGGAATTTCAATTGTGTATGCAGCCGAGTCTAGACAGATCCAGACCAAAGCCCAACAACGTCATTTCAAAATCAGGCACAGTAATGAAGTCATTTCTAGAATCCTATAATTTGTCTGGAGGAGCCAATCCCAATGATAAACAGTACTCCTTTTATTTCTCCAGGCCACCACTCATACTCTAGGGTTTACGTTTTCGACAATAGAATTCTTCCTTTTGTAACTAATAGCCAATATATATATTTTTTTAAACCTTTATTTAACTAGGCACGTCAGTTAAGAACAATTTCTTATTTCAATGATGGCCTACGAACAGTGGGTTAACTGCCTTATTCAGGGGCAGAATGACCTTGTCAGCTCAGGGAATTGAACTTGCAACCTTTCGGTTACTAGCCCAACGCTCTAACCACTAGGCTACCCCGCCACCAGCCAGAAGATGCTGAAAAGGCTTTCATCGGGTTGAGGGAACATCTATTTACAGAACTAGAGATTTGGGTTTGACCCGTCACCCTTTCCTGGATGAAGATGTTGTACTCGTCCCCAGTGGCTTCTGTTCGCACCAACAATGTTGCATCCAGCTACTTCCCTCTCTCCACAGGGGGGCCAGGCAAGGTTGTTGTTTATCCCCTTTCCTATTTGATATGGCTATTGAACCTGTTGCTTTCGCCCTATAGGCGGAGGGAGGATCAAGGGAAAATTACTCACAAGGTGTCCTTGTTGCAGACAATCTTATTGTCTACATCTCTAAACCCTGTGGAGTCTATACCCTCTGTCTTGGACATGCTACAAGGTTTTGGGACAGTCTCTGGTTCTAAGTTAAATCTAACAAAAAAGCGTGATCCTCCCCATGAATCAGTTAGCAGAAGGAATTGTGGTACGCCAATTCCCCATTTAAGGTGGAGCATCAGGGCTATACTTATTTGGGGATAAAGGTCATACACTCTTAAGGCTCTGGTTAAACAACTTCAAAACACTCCTGGAGCGCACCAAGCAGGATTTCATAAGGTGGTCGTCTCCATTTTATTAACAGGTCACATTAATTCTGTCAAGATGACTGTACTACCTAGGTTTTGTACTTATTCCAAATGATTCCCATTTTTCTGCCAAGTCGATGTTCAAGCAACTGGACAGCTACATTTCCAACTTCATTTGGAATAAATCAAATCCACGAATGAGAAAGGTATATCTGGAGAGACCTAAGCCTGCAGGTGGGCTGGGCCTTTCGAATTTCTTTTGACACTGCAACTTCTCCTGTCTCTCTCCTGTGCTCCCAATGCCCATGAACCTCGGCACCCATGTTTTGAACCCCATTGTTAAGAACTCCTTAAAATCTGGTCCCGATTCCAAAGTCACTTTAGCCTTATACAAGCAAGCGACGTCTCTCCATTAACATCTAATCATCTCTTCTCAGTGTCACAGATTGACAGTTCTGGCATAGGAACGGTCGGATTTCATGTATGACCTATTTGTTGATAACACATTCGTCTCATTCCATACTCTGAGAGTTGACAATAATATTCCCAATACCTACTATTTGTAGATACCTGCAAACTCGCAGCTTTGCCCAAAAACATTTCCTTAATTTCCACTCAAGACCTCTAAGTGTCCAGTCGAGAGGTGCTTAGATCTTAACCCATATCTGAAGGGCATAATCTCCAGACATAATACAGAACATTAATCCGCCTTCCTTTGCAAATACAAAATCTGCACACTCAAATGACAGGTTGGCAAAAATATACCCAAATGTTGACCCCAAGTGTTTGAGATGCCACCTAGAGTCCAGCGACTGTGTTTTGGTCACGGGACCCCAGGAAAACAGGTAGAGACTTTCCGTATGACCTGAGGAAGACAGGTAGAGACTTTCCTGATGACCTGAGGAAGACAGGTAGAGACTTTCTTTATGACCTGAGGAAGACAGGTAGAGACTTTACTGATGACCTGAGGGAAGACAGGTAGAGACTTTACTGATGACCTTGAGGAAGACAGGTAGAGACTTTACTGATGACCTGAGGAAGACAGGTAGAGACTTTACTGATGACCTTGAGGAAGACAGGTAGAGACTTTACTGATGACCTGAGGAAGACAGGTAGAGACTTTCCTGATGACCTTGAGGAAGACAGGTAGAGACTTTCTTTATGACCTTGAGGAAGAGAGGTAGAGACTTTACTGATGACCTGAGGAAGACAGGTAGAGACTTTCCTGATGACCTGAGGAAGACAGGTAGAGACTTTCTTTATGACCTGAGGAAGAGAGGTAGAGACTTTCCTGATGACCTGAGGAAGACAGGTAGAGACTTTCCTGATGACCTGAGGAAGAGAGGTAGAGACTTTCCTGATGACCTGAGGAAGACAGGTAGAGACTTTTCCTGATGACCTGAGGAAGACAGGTAGAGACTTTCTTTATGACCTGAGGAAGAGAGGTAGAGACTTTCCTGATGACCTGAGGAAGACAGGTAGAGACTTTCCTTATGACCTGAGGAAGACAGGTAGAGACTTTCCTGATGACCTGAGGAAGACAGGTAGAGACTTTCCTTATGACCTGAGGAAGACAGGTAGAGACTTTCCTTATGACCTGAGGAAGACAGGTAGAGACTTTCCTCATGACCTGAGGAAGACAGGTAGAGACTTTACTGATGACCTGAGGAAGACAGGTAGAGACTTTCCTTATGACCTGAGGAAGACAGGTAGAGACTTTCCATATGACCTGAGGAAGACAGGTAGAGACTTTCCATATGACCTGAGGAAGACAGGTAGAGACTTTCCTTATGACCTGAGGAAGACAGGTAGAGACTTTCCTTATGACCTGAGGAAGACAGGTAGAGACTTTCCTTATGACCTGAGGAAGACAGGTAGAGACTTTCCATATGACCTGAGGAAGACAGGTAGAGACTTTCCTCATGACCTGAGTTGAATTGTTATGAATACACCTGTCAGTCTCCAACTGTTTGAACAACACAACCTGTTCACATTGTTTAGATATTGAAATCAAGTGGCCTACCTGGATAAATGCAACAGGTATGTAGACCTTACAGTGAAATGCTGACTACAACAGGTGTAGTAGACCTTTACAGTGAAATGCTGACTACAACAGGTGTAGTAGACCTTACAGTGAAATGCTGACTACAACAGGTGTAGTAGACCTTACAGTGAAATGCTGAATACAACAGGTGTAGTAGACCTCACAGTGAAATGCTGACTACAACAGGTGTAGTAGACCTTACAGTGAAATGCTGAATACAACAGGTGTAGTAGACATTACAGTGAAATGCTGAATACAACAGGTGTAGTAGACCTTACAGTGAAATGCTGAATACAACAGGTGTAGTAGACCTTACAGTGAAATGCTGAATACAACAGGTGTAGGTAGATCTTACAGTGAAATGCTGAATACAACAGGTGTAGGTAGATCTTACAGTGAAATGCTGAATACAACAGGTGTAGGTAGATCTTACAGTGAAATGCTGAATACAACAGGTGTAGTAGACCTTAGAGTGAAATGCTGAATACAACAGGTGTAGTAGACCTCACAGTGAAATGCTGAATACAACAGGTGTAGTAGACCTTACAGTGAAATGCTGAATACAACAGGTATAGTAGACCTCACAGTGAAATGCTGAATACAACAGGTATATAGTAGACCTCACAGTGAAATGCTGAATACAACAGGTATAGTAGACCTCACAGTGAAATGCTGAATACAACAGGTATAGTAGACCTCACAGTGAAATGCTGAATACAACAGGTGTAGTAGACCTTACAGTGAAATGCTGAATACAACAGGTGTAGTAGACCTTACAGTGAAATGCTGAATACAACAGGTGTAGTAGACCTCACAGTGAAATGCTGAATACAACAGGTGTAGTAGACCTTACAGTGAAATGCTGACTTACTAGCCCCTAACCAACAAGTTACACAATTAAAGAACACAAATGAGGCTATATACAGGGGGTACCTCTACTGAGTCAATGTGGAGGCTATATACAGGGGGTACCTCTACTGAGTCAATGTGGAGGTTATATACAGGGGGTACCTCTACTGAGTCAATGTGGAGGCTATATACAGGGGGTACCTCTACTGAGTCAATGTGGAGGCTATATACAGGGGGTACCTCTACTGAGTCAATGTGGAGGCTATATACAGGGGGTACCTCTACTGAGTCAATGTGGAGGCTATATACAGGGGGTACCTCTACTGAGTCAATGTGGAGGCTATATACAGGGGTACCTCTACTGAGTCAATGTGGAGGCTATATACAGGGGTACCTCTACTGAGTCAATGTGGAGGCTATATACAGGGGGTACCTCTACTGAGTCAATGTGGAGGCTATATACAGGGTACCTCTACTGAGTCAATGTGGAGGCTATATACAGGTACCTCTACTGAGTCAATGTGTGTGGGTACAGGTTAGTCCAGGTGAAGTGACTATACATAGATAATAAACAGAGAGTAGCTGCAGTGTAAAAACAAAGTGGGAGGGTCAGTATAAATAGTCCTGGTGGCCATTTGATTAATTGCTCATCAGTCTTATGGCTTGGGGGGTAGAAGCTGTTCAGGAGCCTTTTGGTCCTAGACTTGGTGCCCTGGTACCTCTTGCCGTGCGGTAGCAGAGAATAGTCTATGACTTGGTGCCCTGGCACCTCTTGCCGTGCGGTAGCAGAAAGAGAATAGTCTATGACTTGGTGCCCTGGTACCTCTTGCCGTGCGGTAGCAGAGAGCAGTCTATGACTTGGGTGACTGGAGTCTTTGACAATTTTTGCCTTTCCCTCTGACACCACCTGGTATTGAGGACCTGGATGTCAGGAAGCTTGGCCCCAGTGATGTTCTGGGCCGTGCCCACTACTCCCTGTAGTGCCTTATAGTTGGATGCAAAGTTTCCATACCAGGCGGTGATGCAGCCAGTCAGGATGCTCTTGATGGTGCAGCTGTAGAACCTTTTGAGGATCTGAGGACCCATGCCAAATATTTTCAATCTCCTGAGGGGGAAAAGGTGTTGTAGTGCCCTCTCCACGACGGTCTTGTTTGTGTTTGGTCCATGATAGTTTGTTGGTGATGTGGACTCAAGGAACTTGAAACTCTCGAACCCCGCTCCACTACAGCCCATCGATGAGGAGATAGGGGCGTGCCCTTTTCCTGTAGTCCACAATCATCTCCTTTGACTTGATCACGTTGAGGAGAGGTTGTTGACCAGGCACCACACGGCCAGGTCTCTGACCTCCTCTCTATAGACTGTCTCCCACCGTTGTGTTAGCAAACTTAATGGTGGTGTTGGAGTCATGCTTGGCCACACAGTCGTGGCTGAACAGGGAACAGGAGGGAACTAGGCACGCACCCCTGAGGGGCCCTGTGTTGAAATCCCCTTAAAATATGTCACATGGGATGACGCTGGAGAAGACGAAGCAGGTACGGGGATCAAACATTTAATAAAGAAAGGAACATGGAAACAGGGCAGGAACAGCTTCAGCAAATGAGTAACACAGTCAAAAAACAATACAATGCAGCAGAGGGGATCAGAGAGAAATCTGACAAATATAGAGGAGGAAATAAACAGGTGATGACTGAATACAGGTACAACCACCGGCTGATGGCCGGGACGAGGGATGGCAGGAGTACGTGATGCAGGGCAGCCTGGTGACCTCAAGCGTCAGAGGGGGTGAAGAGCAGACGCGATAAATGCGTCTTTTTATGCTCATTGTACATTTATAAAACACAGACTAGACAGCTAGTATAACAGTCTGTGTTTCCCGCAATATGCTAGTGGTTCCGCAATGCTGCTAGTGGTTCCGCAATGCTGCTAGTGGTTCGCAATGCTGCTAGTGGTTCCACCAATGCTGCGCGCGACAGAAACTGAGCAAACTGTGCTGTGCTAGGAGTTACAGCACAGAGGAGGGAGGGGCTTGGTGTTACAGCACAGAGGAGGAGGGGCTTGGTGTTACAGCACAGAGGAGGAGGGGCTAGGTGTTACAGCACAGAGGAGGAGGGGGCTTGGTGTTACAGCACAGAGGAGGGAGGGGCTAGGTGTTACAGCACAGAGGAGGGGCTTGGTGTCACAGCACAGAGGAGAAGGGGCTTGGTGTTACAGCACAGAGGAGGAGGGGCTTGGTGTCACAGCACAGAGGAGGAGGGGCTTGGTGTTACAGCACAGAGGAGGAGGGCTAGGTGTTACAGCACAGAGGAGGAGGGGCCTGTGTTACAGCACAGAGGAGGAGGGCTTGGTGTTACAGCACAGAGGAGGAGGGGCTTGGTGTTACAGCACAGAGGAGGAGAGGCTTGGTGTCACAGCACAGAGGAGGGGCTTGGTGTCTGGCACAGAGGAGGAGGGAGCTTGGTGTCACAGTACAGAAAGAGCAAAGGAGACCAAAAAGACATAGAACATAAAACAAATGTATATTCTTGAGGTATGCATTTGGAACATGGCAGTAAAACATATACAGTAGAAGTCAGAAGTTTACATACACCTTAGCCAAATACATTTAAATAAAGTTTTTCACAATCCGGACATTTAATCAGAGTAAAAATAGCCTGTCTTAGGTCAGTTAGGATAACCACTTTATTTTAAGAATTTGAAATGTGAGAATAATATTACAGAGAGTGATTTTTTTCAGCTTTTATTTCTTTCATCACATTCCCAGTGGGTCAGAAGGTTACATACACTCAATTTGGTAGCATTGCCTTTAAATTGTTTAACTTAGGTCAAACGTTTAGGGTAGCCTCCCACAAGCTTCATACAATGAGTTGGGTGAATTTTGGCTCCAGACAGAGCTGGTGTAACTGAGTCAGGTTTGTAGGCCTCCTTGCTCACATGCTTTTTCAGTTCTGCCCACAAATGTTCTTTTGGATTGAGGTCAGGGCTTTGTAACGGCCACTCCAATACCATGACTTTGTTGTTCTTAAGCCATTTTGCCACAACTTTGGAAGTATGTTTGGGGTCATTGTCCATTTGGAAGAGCCATTTACAACCAAGCTTTAACTTCCTGACGGAGGTCTTGAGATGTTGCATCATGTCCACATAATTTTCCATCCTCATGATGCCATTTATTTTGTGAAGTGCACCAGTTCCTCCTGCAACAGAGCACCCCCACTACATGATGCTGCCACCCCCGTGCTTCACGGTTGGGATGGTGTTCTTCGGCTTGCAAACCTCCCCCTTTTTCCTCCAAACATAATGATGGTCATTATGGCCAAACAGTTCTATTTTTGTTTCGTCAGACCAGAGGACATTTCTTTAAAAAATACAATTTTAATGGAGGTTTTGGAGCAGTGGCTTCTGCCTTGCTGAGTGGCATTTCAGGTTATGTCGATACAGGACTCGTTTTACTGTGGATACAGATTCTTTTGTACCTGTTTCCTCCAGCATCTTCACAAGGTCCCTTGCCGTTGTTCTGGGATTGATTTGCACTTTTTGCACCAAAGTACGTTCATCTCTAGGAGACAGAACGCGTCTCCTTCCTGCGCGGTATTGTAACACTCGTCTGAAGAAGAGGACCAAAGTGTGGTACGTGTTCATGATCATTTATTTAAACTGAGACAAAATAACAAAATGAAATGAAACAGTTCTGTCATGTGCAGAAACACAAAACAGAAAACAACCACAAAACACAGGTGGGAAAACAGGCTGCCTAAGTATGATTCTCAATCAGAGACAACGATAGACAGCTGCCTCTGATTGGGAACCACACCCGGCCAAACACAAAGAAATATAAAACATAGAAATAAAGAAACTAGAATGCCCACCCAAGTCGTCACACCCTAGGGTGGGCATTCACACCCTGGCCTAACCAAAATAGAGAATAAAAACCTCTCTATGACCAGGGCGTGACAGGTATGATGGCTGCATGGTCCCATGGTGTTTATACTTGCGTACTATTGTTTGTACAGATGAACGTGGTACCTTCAGGCATTTGGAAATTGCTGCCAAGGATAAACCAGACTTGTGGAGGTCTACAATTGTTTTTCTTGGCTGATTTCTTTTGATTTTCCCATGATGTCAAGCAAAGAGGCACTGAGTTTGAAGATAGGCCTTGAAATACATCCACAGGTACACCTCCAATTGACTCAAATTACCTCAAGTAGCCTATCAGAAGCTTCTAAAGCCATGACATCATTTTATGGAATTTTCCAAGCTGTTTAAAGGCACAGTCAACTTAGTGTATGTAAACTTCTGACCCACTGGAATTGTGATACAGTGAAAGAATCTGTCTGTAAACAATTGTTGGAAAAACTACTTGTGTCATGCACAAAGTAGATGTCCTAGCCGACTTGCCAAAACTATAGTTTGTTAACAAGACATTTGTGGAGAGGTTGAAAAACAAGTTTTAATGACTCCAACCTAAGTGTATGTAAACTTCCGACTTCAACTCTATTTGAATAATTTGGATATCGCCCAGCCCTACTTTCCCTATGACATGAGGAGGTAGAGAGAGACAGAGGGAGGGAGAGACAGGGAGAGGGAGAGAGAGGAAGAGGGAGAGAGAGGGAGAGACAGAGAGACAGAGGGAGAGAGAGACAGGGAGAGGGAGAGAGAGGGAGAGACAGAGAGAGGGAGAGACAGAGAGACAGAGGGAGAGACAGAGAGACAGGGAGAGAGAGACAGAGGGGGAGAGAAACAGAGGGAGAGACAGAGAGACAGAGGGAGAGAGAAACAGAGGGAGGGAGAGACAGGGAGAGGGAGAGACAGAGGGAGGGAGAGACAGAGGGAGAGAGACAGAGGGAGGGGGAGAGCGGGGGAGAGACAGAGGGAGGGAGAGACAGGGATAGGGAGAGAGAGAGGGAGAGAGAGACAGAGGGAGGGAAAGACAGAGGGAGAGAGAGAGCGGGGGAGAGACAGAAGGAGAGAGACAGAAGGAGAGAGAGACAGAGGGAGGGAGCGACAGGGAGAGGGAGAGACAGAGAGAGGGAGAGAGACAGAGGGAGGGAGAGACAGGGAGAGGGAGAGACAGGGGGAGAGAGAGACAGGGGGAGAGAGACAGGGGGAGAGAGAGACAGGGGGAGAGAGACAGGGGGAGAGAGAGACAGAGGGAGGGTGAGAGACAGAGGGAGGGAAAGACAGAGGGAGAGAGAGAGAGAGAGAGAGAGGGAGGGACAAAGATAGAGGGAGAGAGAGGGAGAGAGAGAGAGACAGATGGAGGGAGGGAGGGAGATTCAAATGTCTACTGTTTGCTGATGATCTTGTGCTTCTGTCACCAACCAAGGAGGGCCTACAACAGTACCTAGATCTTCTGCACAGATTCTGTCAGACCTGGGCCCTGACAGTAAATCTCAGTAAGACCAAAATAATGGTGTTCCAAAACAGGTCCAGTTAATAGGAACACAAATACAATTTGAATCTAGACACCATTGTCCTAGACTACACAAAAAAACTATACATACTTCGGCCTAAACATCAGCGCCACAGGTGACTTCCACAAAGCTGTGAACGATCTATGAGACAAGGCAAGAAGGGCATTCTATGCCATCAAAAGTAACATAAAATTCAACATACCAATTAGGATCAGGCTAAAAATACTTGAATCAGTTATAGAACCCATTGCCCTTTATGGTTGTGAGGTCTGGGGGCCACTGACCAACCAAGAATTCACAAAATGGGACAAAGACCAAATTGAGACTCTGCATGCAGATTTCTGCGAAAATATCCTCCGTGTACAACGTAGAACACAAAATAATGCATGCAGAGCAGAATTAGGCCGATACCCACTAATGATCAATATCCAGAAAAGAGACGTTAAATTCTACAACCACCTAAAAGGAAGCGATTCACAAACCTTCCATAACAAAGCCATCACCTACAGAGAGATGAACCTGGAGAAGAGTCCCCTAAGCAAGCTGGTCCTGGGGCTCTGTTCACAAATACAAACACACCCCAGGACAACAGCACAATTAGACCCAATCAAATCATAAGAAAACAAAAAATAATTACTTGACACATTGGAAATAATTAACAAAAAAACAGAGCAAACTAGAATGTAATTTGGTCTTAAACAGAGAGTACACAGCGGCAGAATACCTGACCACTGTGACTGACCCAAATTAAGGAAAGCTTTGACTATGTACAGACTCAGTGAGCAGAGCCTTGCTATTGAGAAAGGCCGCCGTAGGCAGACATGGCTCTCAAGAGAAGACAGGCTATGTGCTCACTGCCCACAAAATGAGGTGGAAACAACTGCATTTCCCAACCTCCTGTCCAATGTCTGACCATATTAGAGACACATATTTCCCTCAGATTACACAGACCCACAAAGAATTAGAAAGCCATCCTGATTTCAATAACTCCCATATCTACTGGGTGAAATTCCAGTGTTCCATCACAGCAGCAAGATGTGTGACCTGTTGCCATAAGAAAAGGACAACCAGTGAAGAACAAACACCATTATAAATACAACCCATATTTATGTTTATTTATTTTCCTCTTTAGTACTTTAACTCTTTGCACATTGTTACAAAACTGTAAATAGACATTATATGACATTTGAAACATCACTCTTCGTTTAAAAAAACAAACAGTTTATTTCACTTTTCTTTATTATCTATTTCACTTGCTTAGGCAACGTAAACATTTGTTTCCATGACAATAAAGCCCCTTGAATTGAAATGGAAATTGATAGAGAAGAACAGAGGAACATAGATATACCGTATAAAGCATGGGAGGCAGAGGGGCGTTTCCTCATTTGAAGCCTCCTAAGGGTTCTCTTCTTCGCGAGCGTTTACAGTGTACCCATACAATCTGAGGCCTTATGTTGGTGTGGAGTAGTTTACAGTGTACCCATACAATCTGAGGCTTTATGTTGGTGTGGAGTAGTTTTCAGTGTATCCTACCCATACAATCTGAGGCTGTTGGTGTGGCGTAGTTTACAGTGTACCCATACAATCTGAGGCTTTATGTTGGTGTGGCGTAGTTTACAGTGTATCCATACAATCTGAGGCTTTATGTTGGTGTGGAGTAGTTTACAGTGTATCCATACAATCTGAGGCTTTATGTTGGTGTGGCGTAGTTTACAGTGTATCCATACAATCTGAGGCCTTATGTTGGTGTGGAGTAGTTTACAGTGTATCCATACAATCTGAGGCCTTATGTTGGTGTGGAGTAGTATGCCGTTTACAGGGCGGATCCAATGAGGAAGTTTTGGTTTTGCCTACAGGATATAGACTTCTGGTTAAGTTGTAGCCTATCTTGTACGTCAACCATCCTGTACCAGAAAGGCTGTCATTGGCCAGTCAGTCATTGCTCTCGTCTTCGTGTTAAGCACACGACAAACAAGGATATGCGTTGACAGACATCACACCCTCCCTTATTTAGCTTTATGATTCATGAAGACAAAACAGGTAAAAAAGAAAATATACATATGTTGATGTGCCAACAGACTACAAGGCCAATGTCTGCTGGACACCTCAAATTGGATCCAATTCCCTACGGAGTACATTACTTTTAACCAGAATTGTATGGGGAAACAATAAAAAAGTAGTTTACTACGTAGGGAATAGTGTACCATGTGTTACACACTTCAGTAGTCAATTTCCCACAACTCCCTAAGACAGAGTTAGACCCCCCCCCCCCCTGACTCACAACTCCCTAAGACAGAGTTAGACACCCGCATCATGTCTGTCACACCTGGTGTCTCCTAAATCCTCCTGACATCAAGAAGTAAGACTCACAACTCCCTAAGACAGAGTTAGACCCCCCCCCGCATCATGTCTGTCACAACTGGTGTCTCCAAAATCCTCCTGACATCAAGAATTTCCCTGACTCACAACTCCCTAAGACAGAGTTAGACACCCGCATCACGTCTGTCACACCTGGTGTCTCCAAAAAGACTCACCTGTTGAAACGTCTTCACTTACTGCTCTTTATTCTTGACCCGTTTTCTAATCACCTCGTCTTTGCCTTGCACAACTCCCAGACCCAACTATATCAATTTACTCTAATCCACTCCAGTCCATGACGAGGTCTCTTTCAACCCAGATTACTGTTACTCATTGACTCCAGACTAACCTGGATGACTCATTGAATAATTACGAAGAATTTTGTTACTGACCCCCGTACATTTTCCGTGACACTTGTGTGTGTGTTTGTTTGCTATGTGTGTGTGTGTGTGTATATGTTGTGTGTTTGTGTGTAATACGACCTCACAGTCTGACTGCAACATTCAGTGTTCAACCAAAAATGTTGAGTTTTGATGGTTAAGTTTAGGCATTAATTCCGACTATTTAAGGTTTGGGATTATGAATGGTTAAGGTCTGGGATAGGGTTATGATAGGGTTATGAATGGTTAAGGTAAGGGGTCAGGTTAGGAATGGTTAAGGTTTGAGATAGGGTTATGAATGGTTAAGGTCTGGGATAGGGTTATGAATGGTTAAGGTAAGGGGTCAGGTTAGGAATGGTTAAGGTTTGAGATAGGGTTATGAATGATTAAGGTAAGGGTTAAGGTCTGGGATAGGATTATGAATGGTTAAGGTAAGGGGTCAGGTTTAGGATAGGGTTATGAATGGTTAAGGTCTGGGATAGGGTTATGAATGGTTAAGGTCTGGGATAGGGTTATGAATGGTTAAGGTAAGGGTTAAGGTCTGGGATAGGGTTATGCATGGTCAAGGTAAGGGTTAAGGTCTGGGATAGGGTTATGAATGGTCAAGGTAAGGGTTAAGGTCTGGGATAGGGTTATGAATGGTTAAGGTAAGGGTTAAGGTCTGGGATAGGGTTATGCATGGTCAAGGTAAGGGTTAAGGTTTGAGATAGGGTTATGAATGATTAAGGTAAGGGTTAAGGTCTGGGATAGGATTATGAATGGTTAAGGTAAGGGGTCAGGTTTAGGATAGGGTTATGAATGGTTAAGGTAAGGGGTCAGGTTTAGGATAGGGTTATGAATGGTTAAGGTCTGGGATAGGGTTATGCATGGTCAAGGTAAGGGTTAAGGTTTGGGATATTTAGATGCACTATTGTAAAGTGACTGTTCCACTGGATGTCATAAGGTGAATGCACCAATTTGTAAGTCGCTCTGGATAAGAGCGTCTGCTAAATGACTTAAATGTAAATGTAAATGTGGGATAGGGTTATGAATGGTTAAGTTTAGGATAGGGTTATGAATGGTTAAGGTAAAGGTTTTAGTTAAAACTAATGAGAACACAAGTACCTCGCGCCGGGGTTAAATCAACGATCATTGAAACACCCATCTGCTATCCTCACCCACAACGCTCTAGCAAGCCGCCAGCCCACCTGACGGCCATAGTGTTACCCGTTGCCCCTATTGCCCCTAGGGACGGCAGGTAGCCTAGTGGTTAGAGTATAGGGACGGTAGGTAGCCTAGTGGTTAGAGTGTAGGGACGGCAGGTAGCCTAGTGGTTAGAGTGTAGGGACGGCAGGTAGCCTAGTGGTTAGAGTGTAGGGGCGGCAGGTAGCCTAGTGGTTAGAGAGTAGGGACGGCAGGTAGCCTAGTGGTTAGAGTGTAGGGACGGTAGGTAGCCTAGTGGTTAGAGTGTAGGGACGGCAGGTAGCCTAGTGGTTAGAGTGTAGGGGCGGCAGGTAGCCTAGTGGTTAGAGTGTAGGGACGGCAGGTAGCCTAGTGGTTAGAGTGTAGGGGCGGAAGGTAGCCTAGTGGTTAGAGTGTAGGGGCGGCAGGTAGCCTAGTGGTTAGAGTGTGGGGACGGCAGGTAGTCTAGTGGTTAGAGTGTAGGGACGGCAGGTAGCCTAGTGGTTAGAGTGGCGGGGTGGGAGGTAGCCTAGTGGTTAGAGTGTTGGACTAGTAACCGAAAGGTTGCAAGTTCAAATCCCAGCTGACAAGGTACAAATCTGTCGTTCTGCCCCTGAACAGGTAGTTAACCCACTATTCCTAGGCTTTCACTGAAAATAAGAATTTGTTCTTAACTGACTTGCCTAGTTAAATAAAGGTAAAATAAATAAAAATTAAAATAGTTAAATAAAATACTTCACTTGCAAAACAAGGTAACAGTAAACTAATTGCCCTGACAATTAGTGACAGCACCATGTACCTGATATAGTGCGACATTTACATTACATTTAAGTCATTTAGCAGACGCTCTTATCCAGAGCGACTTACAAATTGGTGCATTCACCTTATGACATCCAGTGGGACAGTCACTTAACAATAGTGCATCTAAAACTTAGGGGGGGTGGGGTGAGAGGGATTACTTAACCTATCCTAGGTATTCCTTAAAGAGGTGGGGTTTCAGGTGTCTCCGGAAGGTGGTGATTGACTCCGCTGTCCTGGCGTCGTGAGGGAGTTTGTTCCACCATTGGGGGGCCAGGGCAGCGAACAGTTTTGACTGGGCTGAGCGGGAGCTGTACTTCCTCAGTGGTAGGGAGGCGAGCAGGCCAGAGGTGGATGAACGCAGTGCCCTTGTTTGGGTGTAGGGCCTGATCAGAGCCTGGAGGTACTGAGGTGCCGTTCCCCTCACAGCTCCGTAGGCAAGCACCATGGTCTTGTAGCGGATGCGAGCTTCAACTGGAAGCCAGTGGAGAGAACGGAGGAGCGGGGTGACGTGAGAGAACTTGGGAAGGTTGAACACCAGACGGGCTGCGGCGTTCTGGATGAGTTGAAGGGGTTTAATGGCACAGGCAGGGAGCCCAGCCAACAGCGAGTTGCAGTAATCCAGACGGGAGATGACAAGTGCCTGGATTAGGACCTGCGCCGCTTCCTGTGTGAGGCAGGGTCGTACTCTGCGGATGTTGTAGAGCATGAACCTACAGGAACGGGCCACCGCCTTGATGTTAGTTGAGAACGACAGGGTGTTGTCCAGGATCACGCCAAGGTTCTTGGCGCTCTGGGAGGAGGACACAATGGAGTTGTCAACCGTGATGGCGAGATCATGGAACGGGCAGTCCTTCCCCGGGAGGAAGAGCAGCTCCGTCTTGCCGAGGTTCAGCTTGAGGTGGTGATCCGTCATCCACACTGATATGTCTGCCAGACATGCAGAGATGCGATTCGCCACCTGGTCATCAGAAGGGGGAAAGGAGAAGATTAATTGTGTGTCGTCTGCATAGCAATGATAAGAGAGACCATGTGAGGTTATGACAGAGCCAAGTGACTTGGTGTATAGCGAGAATAGGAGAGGGCCAAGAACAGAGCCCTGGGGGACACCAGTGGTGAGAGCGCGTGGTGAGGAGACAGATTCTCGCCATGCCACCTGGTAGGAGCGACCTGTCAGGTAGGACGCAATCCAAGCGTGGGCCGCGCCGGAGATGCCCAACTCGGAGAGGGTGGAGAGGAGGATCTGATGGTTCACGGTATCGAAGGCAGCCGATAGATCTAGAAGGATGAGAGCAGAGGAGAGAGAGTTAGCTTTAGCAGTGCGGAGCGCCTCCGTGACACAGAGGAGAGCAGTCTCAGTTGAATGACTAGTCTTGAAACCTGACTGATTTGGATCAAGAAGGTCATTCAGAGAGAGATAGCTGGAGAGCTGGCCAAGGACGGCACGTTCAAGAGTTTTGGAGAGAAAAGAAAGAAGGGATACTGGTCTGTAATTGTTGACATCGGAGGGATCGAGTGTAGGTTTTTTCAGAAGGGGTGCAACTCTCGCTCTCTTGAAGACGGAAGGGACGTAGCCAACGGTCAGGGATGAGTTGATGAGCGAGGTGAGGTAAGGGAGAAGGTCTCCGGAAATGGTCTGGAGAAGAGAGGAGGGGATAGGGTCAAGCGGGCAGGTTGTTGGGCGGCCGGCCGTCACAAGACGCGAGATTTCATCTGGAGAGAGAGGGGAGAAAGAGGTCAGAGCACAGGGTAGGGCAGTGTGAGCAGAACCAGCGGTGTCGTTTGACTTAGCAAACGAGGATCGGATGTCGTCGACCTTCTTTTCAAAATGGTTGACGAAGTCATCTGCAGAGAGGGAGGAGGGGGGAGGGGGCGGAGGATTCAGGAGGGAGGAGAAGGTGGCAAAGAGCTTCCTAGGGTTAGAGGCAGATGCTTGGAATTTAGCGTGGTAGAAAGTGGCTTTAGCAGCAGAGACAGAGGAGGAAAATGTAGAGAGGAGGGAGTGAAAGGATGCCAGGTCCGCAGGGAGGCGAGTTTTCCTCCATTTCCGCTCGGCTGCCCGGAGCCCTGTTCTGTGAGCTCGCAATGAGTCATCGAGCCACGGAGCGGGAGGGGAGGACCGAGCCGGCCTGGAGGATAGGGGACATAGAGAGTCAAGGGATGCAGAGAGGGAGGAGAGGAGGGTTGAGGAGGCAGAATCAGGAGATAGGTGGGAGAAGGTTTGAGCGGAGGGAAGAGATGATAGGATGGAAGAGGAGAGAGTAGCGGGGGAGAGAGAGCGAAGGTTGGGACGGCGCGATACCATCCGAGTAGGGGCCGTGTGGGAGGTGTTGGATGAGAGCGAGAGGGAAAAGGATACAAGGCAGTGGTCGGAGACTTGGAGGGGAGTTGCAATGAGGTTAGTGGAAGAACAGCATCTAGTAAAGATGAGGTCGAGCGTATTGCCTGCCTTGTGAGTAGGGGGGAAGGTGAGAGGGTGAGGTCAAAAGAGGAGAGGAGTGGAAAGAAGGAGGCAGAGAGGAAAGAGTCAAAGGTAGACGTGGGGAGGTTAAAGTCGCCCAGAACTGTGAGAGGTGAGCCGTCCTCAGGAAAGGAGCTTATCAAGGCATCAAGCTCATTGATGAACTCTCCGAGGGAACCTGGAGGGCGATAAATGATAAGGATATTAAGCTTGAAAGGGCTAGTAACTGTGACAGCATGGAATTCAGAGGCGATAGACAGATGGGTAAGGGGAGAAAGAGAGAATGACCACTTGGGAGAGATGAGGATCCCGGTGCCACCACCCCGCTGACCAGACGCTCTCGGGGTGTGCGAGAACACGTGGGCGGACGAAGAGAGAGCAGTAGGAGTAGCAGTGTTGTCTGTGGTGATCCATGTTTCCGTCAGTGCCAAGAAGTCGAGGGACTGGAGGGAGGCATAGGCTGAGATGAACTCTGCCTTGTTGACCGCAGATTGGCAGTTCCAGAGGCTACCGGAGACCTGGAACTCCACGTGGGTCGTGCGCGCTGGGACCACCAGAGTAGGGTGGCCGTGGCCACGCGGTGAGGAGCGTTTGTATGGTCTGTGCAGAGAGGAGAGAACAGGGATAAACAGACACATAGTTGACAGGCTACAGAAGAGGCTACGCTAATGCAAAGGAGATTGGAATGACAAGTGGACTACACGTCTCGAATGTTCAGAAAGTTAAGCTACGTAGCAAGAATCTTATTGACTAAAATGATTAAAATGATACAGTACTGCTGAAGTAGGCCAGCGACCGTTTGGTCAATATAAATGTTGATTCCTAACAGTGTTTTGTTTCAATACAAATATCCATGGCGGATTTATATGCATTTATGTGCCAGACCACACCCACGTGAATGTTCATTGGTCAATAGGCACCATGTTGTTTTAGGTACTAGTCTGGAAAAAGTATTGTGCTTTGAGACTTTTGTCTATGGATTCCTCATATCGTCATTTGGCGCCAGAGGACTAACTAGCATGTTAAGTATTTGTCACAAAATTAAAAATGGCGGAAAATCCGTCATGGCAGGCCTTGAGGTAAATTAATTATTTTTGAGGAGAAGGACCTATGTGCCAAGTTCCATGACTCTCGATCAAACAGGGTGAGGGGCGTGACCTTAAAAAGTTAGCATTTTCTATCGCTTGTCATAGCGCCACCGTCTGGCCAATCAGTGTCATTTTCTCAATGACGGATGTCTTTGGTAAGCCGCGTAAGATACAAAGTTTCATCAAAAATGTGTGCCAGTGGTATCTGAGATATCACGTTTGACGGACGTATGCACGGAGGCACGCAACAACGTACAGAGGCACGCAACAACATACAGAGGCACGCACCAACGTACAGAGGCACGCACCAACATACAGAGGCACGCACCAACGTACAGAGGCACGCACCAACGTACAGAGGCACGCACCAACATACAGAGGCACGCACCAACATACAGAGGCAGATCCATAGTCCCCTCCCCAGTTTCATTGTGGTGGACAACAAGCTCCTGGCCAGGTACACCTGCCCCTTTGTTCTAAAATAGAGGAAACTCCCCCTTCTCAAACACCCACGCACGCACGCACGCACGCACGCACGCACGCACGCACGCACGCACGCACGCACGCACGCACGCACACACACACACACACACACACACACACACACACACACACACACACACACACACACACACACACACACACACACACACACACACACACACAAACTACCATCCCCCATCCATTCTCGTGACATTAGACAGAGGAAGGTTCATGTTACCTGGGCTGCAGGCGTGTGTATTTTTGTTGAGGTTATAGCCAGAGCCAGGTAGGTAAGCAGCAGGTACACTATATATACAAAAGTATGTGGACACCCCTTCAAGTTAGTGGATTCGGCTATTTCAGCCACACCCGTTGCTGACAGGTGTATAAAATCGAGCACACAGCCATGCAATCTCCATAGACAAACATTGGCAGTAGAATGGCCCGTACTGAAGAGCTTAGTGACTTTCAACGTGGCACCGTCATAGGACGCCACCTTTCCAACAAGTCAGTTTGTTAAAATGTCTGCCCTTCTAGAGCTGATCCGGGGCAGCTGTAAGTGCTGTTACTGTGAAGTGGAAATGTCTACGAGCAACAACGACTCAGCCGTGAAGGTAGGCCACATTAGCTCACATAACGCAACCGTTGAGTGCTAATCAAATGTCCCCGGTTACAACACTCACTGCCAAGTTCCAAACTGCCTCTGGATGCTGTTCACGGGAGCTTAATGAAATGTGTTTCCGTGGTCGAGCAGCCGCACACAAGCCTAAAATCACCATACGTAATGCCAAGCATCGGCTGGAGTGGTGTGAAGGTCGCGGCCATTGGACTCTGGAGCAGTGGAAACACATTTACATTTACATTTAAGTCATTTAGCAGACGCTCTTATCCAGAGCGACTTACAAATTGGTGCATTCACCTTATGACATCCAGTGGAACAGCCACTTTACAATAGTGCATCTAAATCTTTTAAGGGGGGGGGGGTGAGAAGGATTACTTTATCCTATCCTAGGTATTCCTTAAAGAGGTGGGGTTTCAGGTGTCTCCGGAAGGTGGTGATTGACTCCGCTGTTCTCTGGAGAGATGAATCACGCTTCACCGTCTGGCAGTCCGACGGCTAAGTCTGGGTTTGGGAACGCTACCTGTCCCAATCCACAGTGCCAACTGTACATTGTGGTGGAGGAAGAACATGTAATGGTCTGGGACTGTTTTTCATTGTTCGGGCCCTTTGGTTCCAGTTAAAGGGGAATCTTAACGCTACAGCATACAATAACATTCTAGACGATCCTGTGCTTCTGACTTTGTGCCAACAGTTTGGGGAAAGACCTTTCCTGTTTCCGCATGACAATGCCCCCAATGTTCCAACATCTAGTGGAAAACCTTCCCAGAAGAGAGGCTGTTATAACAGCAAATGGAGGGGGATCAACTCCATGCTAGCCTTAACAAGAAGGCTAGCACTGGAGGCTAGAACTGGAGGCTAGCACTGGAGGCTAGCACTGGAGGCTAAGCACTGAAGGGTAGCACTGGAGGCTAGCACTCGAGGCTAGCACTGAAGGCTAGCACTGGAGGCTAGCACTGAAGGGTAACACTGAAGGCTAGCACTGAAGGGTAGCACTGAAGGCTAGCACTGAAGGGTAACACTGAAGGCTAGCACTGAAGGGTAGCACTGGAGGCTAGCACTGAAGGCTAGCTACTGAAGGGTAGCACTGAAGAGTAGCACTGGAGGCCAGTGCACTGAAGGCAGCACTGAAGGTAGCACTGAAGGCAACACTGAAGGCCAGCACTGAAGGGTAGCACTGGAGGCTAGCACTGAAGGCTAGCACTGAAGGGTAGCAATTTGAAGGGTGCAGCACTGAAGCTGGGCACTGACGGCCAGCACTGGAGGCTAGTACCGGAGGCCAGCACCGAAGGCCAGCACTGGAGGCTAGCACTGAAGGGTAGCACTGAAGGCTAGCACTGGAGTTCTATTAGCTGTATTAAACACTAACTGAAGTGTATTTAGCGCCCCGTCCGGTAGTTGGAGAGTAGACACGGCAGTGCTTTTTAATCTACAAGTGACAAATCCATGGATTAGTTTTCCTGATCATTTTTTGGTGGGAGAAAAAAGTTTGATATTTTTTTTTGCAAATGGTAATGGAAGATGGAAAAAGGCTGCTCTTGAAACATTTTTTGATATGTTCGTCGAAAGAGAGATCGGGGTCCAGAGATCAGAGGTCAACCATTGCAGCTCTATCGAGACGATTCAGGCCAACCGATCCAAAACCACAAACCTGGGTCTAGCTGTTCAGAAGGTTTAGAGCGTAGATCCAAGGCGTATCCATAGCGGTTGGAGATGCAGGTCCATAAGTGGCATTAGCGGTTGTGATGAGGGATCTGAATAAGATAGTGATAGATGTAGGGATCTGAAGGTAGCATAGTGGTTGTATCTTAGTAACTTCTTAGGCTGGCAGCTAGTGGCTAGAGCGTAGGGATCTGAAGGTAGCATATGGTTGAGCGTAGGGACGGAAGGTAGCATAGTGGTTAGAGCGTAGGGACGGAAGGTAGCATAGTGGTTAGAGCGTAGGGACGGAAGGTAGCATAGTGGTTAGCGTAGGACGGAGGTAGCTAGTGGTTAGGCGTAGGGAAGGTAGCATAGTGGTTAGAGCGTAGGGACGGAAGGTAGCATAGTGGTTAGAGTGTAGGGACGGCAGGTAGCCTAGTGGTTAGAGTGTAGGGACGGCAGGTAGCCTAGTGGTTAGAGCGTAGGGACGGAAGGTAGCATAGTGGTTAGAGCGTAGGGACGGAAGGTAGCATAGTGGTTAGAGCGTAGGGACGGAAGGTAGCATAGTGGTTAGAGTGTAGGGACGGCAGGTAGCCTAGTGGTTAGAGTGTAGGGACGGCAGGTAGCCTAGTGGTTAGAGTGTAGGGACGGCAGGTAGCCTAGTGGTTAGAGTGTAGGGATGGCAGGTAGCCTAGTGGTTAGAGTGTAGGGACGGCAGGTAGCCTAGTGGTTAGAGTGTAGGGATGGCAGGTAGCCTAGTGGTTAGAGTGTAGGGACGGCAGGTAGCCTAGTGGTTAGAGTGTAGGGATGGCAGGTAGCCTAGTGGTTAGAGTGTAGGGACGGCAGGTAGCCTAGTGGTTAGAGCGTAGGGACGGAAGGTAGCATAGTGGTTAGAGCGTAGGGACGGAAGGTAGCATAGTGGTTAGAGCGTAGGGACGGAAGGTAGCATAGTGGTTAGAGCGTAGGGACGGAAGGTAGCATAGTGGTTAGAGCGTAGGGACGGAAGGTAGCATAGTGGTTAGAGCGTAGGGACGGAAGGTAGCATAGTGGTTAGAGCGTAGGGACGGAAGGTAGCATAGTGGTTAGAGCGTAGAGACGGAAGGTAGCATAGTGGTTAGAGTGTAGGGACGGTAGGTAGCATAGTGGTTAGAGTGTAGGGACGGAAGGTAGCATAGTGGTTAGAGTGTAGGGACGGTAGGTAGCATAGTGGTTAGAGTGTAGGGACGGTAGGTAGCATAGTGGTTAGAGTGTTGGGTCGGAAGGTAGCATAGTGGTTAGAGCGTAGGGACGGTAGGTAGCATAGTGGTTAGAGCGTTGGGTCGGAAGGTAGCATAGTGGTTAGAGTGTAGGGACGGCAGGTAGCATAGTGGTTAGAGTGTAGGGACGGCAGGTAGCCTAGTGGTTAGAGTGTAGGGACGGAAGGTAGCATAGTGGTTAGAGTGTAGGGACGGCAGGTAGCATAGTGGTTAGAGTGTAGGGACGGAAGGTAGCATAGTGGTTAGAGTGTAGGGACGGCAGGTAGCATAGTGGTTAGAGTGTAGGGACGGAAGGTAGCATAGTGGTTAGAGTGTAGGGACGGCAGGTAGCATAGTGGTTAGAGTGTAGGGACGGAAGGTAGCATAGTGGTTAGAGTGTAGGGACGGCAGGAAGCCTAGTGGTTAGAGTGTAGGGACGGCAGGTAGCATAGTGGTTAGAGTGTAGGGATGGCAGGTAGCCTAGTGGTTAGAGTGTAGGGACGGCAGGTAGCATAGTGGTTAGAGTGTAGGGACGGCAGGTAGCCTAGTGGTTAGAGTGTAGGGACGGCAGGTAGCATAGTGGTTAGAGTGTAGGGACGGCAGGTAGCCTAGTGGTTAGAGTGTAGGGATGGCAGGTAGCCTAGTGGTTAGAGTGTAGGGACGGCAGGTAGCCTAGTGGTTAGAGCGTAGGGACGGAAGGTAGCATAGTGGTTAGAGCGTAGGGACGGAAGGTAGCATAGTGGTTAGAGCGTAGGGACGGAAGGTAGCATAGTGGTTAGAGCGTAGGGACGGAAGGTAGCATAGTGGTTAGAGCGTAGGGACGGAAGGTAGCATAGTGGTTAGAGCGTGAGGACGGTAGGTAGCCTAGTGGTTAGAGCGTAGGGTCGGAAGGTAGCATAGTGGTTAGAGCGTAGGGACGGAAGGTAGCATAGTGGTTAGAGCGTAGGGACGGAAGGTAGCATAGTGGTTAGAGCGTAGGGACGGAAGGTAGCATAGTGGTTAGAGCGTAGGGACGGAAGGTAGCATAGTGGTTAGAGCGTAGGGACGGAAGGTAGCATAGTGGTTAGAGCGTAGGGACGGAAGGTAGCATAGTGGTTAGAGCGTAGGGACGGAAGGTAGCATAGTGGTTAGAGCGTAGGGACGGAAGGTAGCATAGTGGTTAGAGCGTAGGGACGGAAGGTAGCATAGTGGTTAGAGCGTAGGGACGGAAGGTAGCATAGTGGTTAGGAGCGTAGGGACGGAAGGCATAGCGATTAGAGCGTAGGGACGGAGGTAGCATAGTGGTTAGAGCGTAGGGACGGAAGGTAGCATAGTGGTTAGAGCGTAGGGACGGAAGGTAGCATAGTGGTTAGAGCGTAGGGACGGAAGGTAGCATAGTGGTTAGAGCGTAGGGACGGAAGGTAGCATAGTGGTTAGAGCGTAGGGACGGAAGGTAGCATAGTGGTTAGAGCGTAGGGACGGAAGGTAGCATAGTGGTTAGAGCGTAGGGACGGAAGGTAGCATAGTGGTTAGAGCGTAGGGACGGAAGGTAGCATAGTGGTTAGAGCGTAGGGACGGAAGGTAGCATAGTGGTTAGAGCGTAGGGACGGAAGGTAGCATAGTGGTTAGAGCGTAGGGACGGAAGGTAGCATAGTGGTTAGAGCGTAGGGACGGAAGGTAGCATAGTGGTTAGAGCGTAGGGACGGAAGGTAGCATAGTGGTTAGAGCGTAGGGACGGAAGGTAGCATAGTGGTTAGAGCGTAGGGACGGAAGGTAGCATAGTGGTTAGAGCGTAGGGACGGAAGGTAGCATAGTGGTTAGAGCGTAGGGACGGAAGGTAGCATAGTGGTTAGAGCGTTGGGTCAGTAACTGAAACGTTGCTAGATCGAATCCCTGAGCGGACAAGGTAAAACTATAAAATATGTTGTTCTGCCCCTGAACAAGGCAGTTAACCCACTGTTCCTGTTGGTAGACTGTCATTGAAAATAAAAATGTATTCTTAACTCAATTTGCTTGGTTAAATGAAAGATAAAGAAATGGTCAGCTCCAACAGCAGGTTTCTTGGGACCTAGAACTAGCATTCTGTTTTGTCCGAAGTTTAAAAGTTAAACATTTGCCATCATCCACTTCCTTATGTCTGAAACACAGGCTTCCAGGGTAGGCAATTTGGGGGTTTCACCATGTTTCATCGAAATGTACTGTGTGTTTTGTGTTGCCCGCATAGCAGTGAAAGTCTCTACAGTCTACAGTTCCACTGACTGTTCCCAGGAGCACAACAACAAAACAATAACAACAGCAACAACTACAACATCAACAACAGCAACAACAGCAAAGAACAACTACAACAACTACAACATCAACAACAACAACAACTACAACAACTACAACATCAACAACAACAACTACAACAACAGCAAGAAACAACTACAAACAACTACAACTACAACAACAACTACAACTACAACAACTACAAATAACTACATCAACAACAGCAACAACAACAATTACAACAACAACTACAACAACTACAACAACTATAAATACAAGAACAACTACAACAACTATAACTACAAGAACAACTACAACAACTACAACTACAACAACAACTACAACTACAACAACAACTACATCAACAACAGCAACAACAACAATTACAACAACAACTACAACAACTACAACAACTATAACTACAAGAACAACTACAACAACTACAAGAACAACTACAACAACTACAACAACAACTACAACAACAACAGCAACAACAATTACAACAACAACAACAATTACAACAAACAACTACAACAACAACAAGAACAACAACAACAACAACAACAACAGCAACAACAACAACAGCATCAACAAACAGCAAGAACAACTACAATAACTACAACAACAGCAACACCACAGTAACCAGGATTCTTGTTTGAGAAGCATATATATATATATATATTTACAGAAATCAAGGTGTGTGTGTGTGTGTGTGCGCGCGCCATGTGTGTGTGTGTGTGTCCATCCATGGGGGAAAGAGGAAATTAGACCCAACCCATATCAGTCATATTTTACTTGCAAAACTAGACCAGGTACAATCACTGCCCCTTGTCCAGGAACCTTCTCTCTCCTCACCACACACACACACACACACACACACACACACACACACACACACACACACACACACACACACACACACACACACACACACACACACACACACACACACACACACACACACACACACACACACACACACACACACACACACACACACACACACACACACACACACACACACACACACACACACACACATTCTCGTGACAGTATCATTAGCTGGAGGAAGGATCAGGTTACTTGGGCTGTAGGTGTGCTACTGTTTTGCTTCTCTCTCTCAATTCAATCTCAATTCAATTAAGGGCTTTATTGGCATGGAAACATGTGTTAACATTGCCAAAGCAAAGGAGGTAGACAAACGCTCTCTCTCTCTCTCTCTCTCTCTCTGTGTAGTTCTGCTGAGGTTAGGGCCAGAGTCAGGTGGGTGGCCGCCAGTAGCTCTGTTGTTTGATGCTGTTGTCTTGTCTGCTTGAATTCCATCAGCACACCTGTCCTCCTATCCACCAGGCCTCCCCAGCTCGCGGGGCTTCTGCCTCCTGCCTTCTGTTAGCTGGTTTAGTATAAAGGAGAAGGACAGAGAACTAGAGGTATTTGTGTTTGTGTGAGATTGTAATGGTTCCATAGGACACTAAACTTCTTCTTCATCAAACGACTCCAGTCTACTGCACCCTCCCCGCCACACAACAGCAACATGCGGGCTCTCGCTTTCCAGTCTTATGACGTTTGACTCCACAGTCTCTTCAGCAACACTGACTGTCCCCAGGAGCCTGGACACACAACAACAGCTATTACAGCACCAAGATTGCATCCAGGATTCAAAACAGCAACCTAAACCGTGACCTGTCCTCATACAGCTCAGCGGACTGTTCCAGGAGTCGAGTCAGATAACATCCAAGGATCTCACCGGGTCTCCACAGCAAAACCCAGCGACAACAACAAATCCAGGTCGGTTTTCATCCAGCAGCGATAACAAAACTACAACCCCATCTTGTCTCTTTGGACTCACTGTTCTCCCACTATCAGGGCTCCAGGATGACGTCTATGGCAGGCCGGCTGGCCCGTCAGCAGGAGAGGGAAAACAGGCATCCAACCAGCAGGCGGTAAAGTTCCTCCAGCAGGACTATGAAATGCTGCTTCAGGGCTGTCTGGGAGTCCGGGAAGCTGTTCCAGGACACCTCCTTTTCCCAGCAGAGAGCAAGTCTCTAGGGTACAAAGAGAGCTGGGGAAGTACTCATCCAAGACCAAGGGGCTGATGTGGAAGAGACCCACGGTAAGAGAGCTTCTTGATTCCACATACAGTCTAGTATCTAGATGTACAACGACCAGATGTCTGGCACTGACTACCAGGGTCTTTGTCGGGTTTAATTTGAAGCAGGGAAAATGTATTGTTATCAGGTAGCACTGTACATGAGAACTTGTTCTCAACTTGCCTACCTGATTAAATAAAGGTGAAATAAAAAAAAAAAAAAATAGTGAGATGTATCAGTTTATCAATGTGTTATATTTTTTGTATATAATGAAAATAATACTCAGTGTCAAGATTACAATTCATTGGAGATGTAAGCTTGTCACTTCAAAAGGTGCTGAGTAGAACCATATATGGTTTGTCCCCATAGCAGAACCATTTAAGGGTCTAGAACTCTCTAAGTAGGGTTCTTCATAGAACCCCATATACCTAGAATCTTTTATGAAGGGTTCACAAACCAGAATGGTTTGACCAAGAACTCTTTAACTTTAAAGGGTTCTTCCCTAGAATTCTTTATGAATGGATTCCACCAATAAATTAGCCTTTAAAATGTAATTCTTTGTAACAATGCATTAGGGTCTAGTTATGCCCTAACCAAGTGGTGTTGGAGCTCCTGGTTTACACATCAAACATAAATCCACATCATGCTGGCTTGCAAGTGATGTGTAGTTCCTATTGGAATCTAGCTAGATCAAGGATATTCAACAATTGTAACTTTTAATCACTTGCAACCTGCATTCACATTGACTTGGGTCGCTGTGTGGAAAGGTTATGCTCTTGTCTGTGTTTTGTCGAGTAATCATGATCGCTGGGTAAATGCCAACAATTCGAAATCGTTGCAATGGCATACGCTGGAGTAACACCAATAATAGTGGCTGTAAGGGATCTTGAGCCTCATTTCTAGAGTCAAGCTGGTTTTCAGTCGATCAATGGTGTGTAACAACAACACAAAAAACAACACTAAGGTTGTTTTACACCAGTGAAGTGTTAAGTTAATTAAAAGTTAAGTTCATTTTATCTCCTGAATTATCACGAAAAATAATACACTGAAAAACCAATGCTTTGTTTAAACTGGACAATTTGCTGTGTACCGTATACAACACACTGCTGGTTCATACTCCCTTCTATTCTCCTACTCTCTGCTCAATAAAATCTGAAAATAATACTTTGAAAGACAGAAATCATGGCAAAAAAAATAAATTGTCAATTACTGTATATGTCAAATGATTAAAGGAATAGCAGACACATGTACTGTACAATTATCCCCAGATAGGCACTGTTTAAAATATTCTCACACCTATCTTTAAAAATAAATAAAGGTATCATATTACTCAATCTGTCGATGTTAACATGTAAATACTGAAGTAAACACTTCATGGTAGGCTCTATTTAAAGAAAGAAACATTATACAATGAAAAATTCTTTTTCAGAATCAAAAGGGTTCTAGAAAGGTTCTAAACGTCACACAGAACCCCTTTCTTTAAAAAAATGTTTTCAAAATGAGGATGGTTTCTAGCTGGAACTCTTTGCCTTTACAAATAACTATTTCAGAACCCTGTTTCCAAAAAAAGGGTTCTTAAGATGAAAACGGTTCTTGAAGGAAATCATATTTTTTTTCCTAAGTGTGTGTCAAGAAGTACTGTCCCAGAGGAAAACGAGGTGGTTATTGCTGTTGTACAGTACTGACATCATGTCAACCAAAAAAATCTTTGTCAGTTACAATACACAAGCACAGTCACCTTTTAAAAGGCACCTTGGTACAGGAAATGAAATGTACACTGAATGCTGTCCTGGGGATATAACTGCCCAGGTGTATAACAATGGAAACACTACACAACGTATTATAATGGTAACCAGAGCTTTAGAGACATGGGCGGTGGGCGCTGGTCCATTTGTTGACAATTGTTCTACTTTCTGTTTGACTGATCTCATTTTGATTGTGTTTTAGGGTTAGGATGTCCAATGACACACACAAAGACCACAACAT
>NW_025747399.1:27500-58325 GCF_021184085.1 Oncorhynchus gorbuscha | reverse complement strand
CTGGGTTTATATTACAGATACTACTGGGTTTATATTACAGATACTACTGGGTTTATATCAAATATACTACTGGGTTTATATTACAGATACTACTGGGGTTATATCAAATATACTACTGGGTTTATATTACAGATACTACTGGGTTTATATTACAGATACTACTGGGTTTATATCAAATATACTACTGGGTTTATATTACAGATACTACTGGGTTTATATCAAATATACTACTGGGTTTATATTACAGATACTACTGGGTTTATATTACAGATACTACTGGGTTTACATTACAGATACTACTGGGTTTATATCACAGATACTACTGGGTTTATATTACAGATACTACTGGGTTTATATTACAGATACTACTGGGTTTATATTACAGATACTACTGGGTTTATATTACAGATACTACTGGGTTTATATTACAGATACTACTGGGTTTACATTACAGATACTACTGGGTTTACATTACAGATACTACTGGGTTTATGTTACAGATACTACTGGGTTTATATTACAGATACTACTGGGTTTACATTACAGATACTACTGGGTTTACATTACAGATACTACTGGGTTTATATTACAGATACTACTGGGTTTATGTTACAGATACTACTGGGTTTATATTACATATACTACTGGGTTTATATTACAGATACTACTGGGTTTATATTACAGATACTTCTGGGTTTACATTACATATACTACTGGGTTTATATTACAGATACTACTGGGTTTATATTACAGATACTACTGGGTTTATATTACAGATACTACTGGGTTTATATTACAGATACTACTGGGTTTATATTACAGATACTACTGGGTTTATATTACAGATACTACTGGGTTTATATTACAGATACTACTGGGTTTATATTACAGATACTACTGGGTTTATATTACAGATACTACTGGGTTTATATTACAGATACTACTGGGTTTATATTACAGATACTACTGGCTTTATGTTACAGATACTACTGGGTTTATATTACAGATACTACTGGGTTTATGTTACAGATACTACTGGGTTTATATTACATATACTACTGGGTTTATATTACAGATACTACTGGGTTTATATTACAGATACTTCTGGGTTTACATTACATATACTACTGGGTTTATATTACAGATACTACTGGGTTTATATTACAGATACTACTGGGTTTATATTACAGATACTACTGGGTTTATATTACAGATACTACTGGGTTTATATTACAGATACTACTGGGTTTATATTACAGATACTACTGGGTTTATATTACAGATACTACTGGGTTTATATTACAGATACTACTGGGTTTATATTACAGATACTACTGGGTTTATATTACAGATACTACTGGGTTTATATTACAGATACTACTGGGTTTATATTACAGATACTACTGGGTTTATATTACAGATACTACTGGGTTTATATTACAGATACTACTGGGTTTATATTACAGATACTACTGGGTTTACATTACAGATACTACTGGGTTTATGTTACAGATACTACTGGGTTTATATTACAGATACTACTGGGTTTATGTTACAGATATTACTGGGTTTACATTACATATACTACTGGGTTTATGTTACAGATACTACTGGGTTTATATTACAGATACTACTGGGTTTATATTACAGATACTACTGGGTTTATATTACAGATACTACTGGGTTTATATTACAGATACTACTGGCTTCATATCATGTATATTACTGGGTTTATATTACAGATACTACTGGCTTCATATCATATATACTACTGGGTTTATATTACAGATACTACTGGCTTTATATTACAGATACTACTGGGTTTACATTACAGATACTACTGGGTTTATATTACAGATACTACTGGGTTTATATTACAGATACTACTGGGTTTACATTACAGATACTACTGGGTTTATATTACAGATACTACTGGGTTTATATCACAGATACCACTGGGTTTATATTACAGATACTACTGGGTTTATATTACAGATACTACTGGGTTTATATTACAGATACTACTGGGTTTATATTACAGATTCTACTAGGTTTATATTACAGATACTACTGGGTTTATATTACAGATACTACTGGGTTTATATTACAGATACTACTGGGTTTATATTACAGATACTACTGGGTTTATATTACAGATACTACTGGGTTTATATTACAGATACTACTGGGTTTACATTACAGATACTACTGGGTTTATGTTACAGATACTACTGGCTTCATATCACAGATACTACTGGGTTTATATTACAGATACTACTGGGTTTACATTACAGATACTACTGGCTTTATATTACAGATACTACAGGGTTTATATCACAGATACTACTGGCTTTATATTACAGATACTACTGGGTTTATATTACAGATACTACTGGCTTTATATTACAGATACTACTGGCTTCATATCATGTATACTACTGGGTTTATATTACAGATACTACTGGCTTCATATCATGTATACTACTGGGTTTATATTACAGATACTACTGGGTTTATATTACAGATACTACTGGCTTTATATTACAGATACTACTGGCTTTATATTACAGATACTACTGGGTTTACATTACAGATACTACTGGGTTTATATTACAGATACTACTGGGTTTATATTACAGATACTACTGGGTTTATATTACAGATACTACTGGGTTTACATTACAGATACTACTGGCTTCATATCACAGATATTACTGGGTTTATATTACAGATACTACTGGGTTTACATTACAGATACTACTGGGTTTATATTACAGATACTACTGGGTTTACATTACAGATACTACTGGGTTTATATTACAGATACTACTGGGTTTACATTACAGATACTACTGGCTTCATATCACAGATACTACTGGGTTTATATTACAGATACTACTTGGTTTACATTACAGATACTACTGGGTTTATATTACAGATACTACTGGGTTTACATTACAGATACTACTGGGTTTATATTACAGATACTACTGGGTTTACATTACAGATACTACTGGCTTCATATCACAGATACTACTGGGTTTATATTACAGATACTACTGGGTTTATATTACAGATACTACTGGGTTTATATTACAGATACTACTGGGTTTACATTACAGATACTACTGGGTTTATATTACAGATACTACTGGGTTTATATTACAGATACTACTGGCTTTATATTACAGATACTACTGGGTTTATATCACAGATACTACTGGGTTTACATTACATATACTACTGGGTTTATATTACAGATACTACTGGGTTTATATTACAGATACTACTGGGTTTATATTACAGATACTACTGGGTTTATATTACAGATACTACTGGGTTTATATTACAGATACTACTGGGTTTATATTACAGATACTACTGGGTTTACATTACAGATACTACTGGCTTTATATTACAGATACTACTGGGTTTATATTACAGATACTACTGGGTTTATATTACAGATACTACTGGCTTTATATTACAGATACTACTGGCTTCATATCACAGATACTACTGGGTTTATATTACAGATACTACTGGGTTTACATTACAGATACTACTGGCTTTATATTACAGATACTACAGGGTTTATATCACAGATACTACTGGCTTTATATTACAGATACTACTGGGTTTATATTACAGACACTACTGGGTTTATATTACAGATACTACTGGGTTTATATTACAGATACTACTGGGTTTATATTACAGATACTACTGGGTTTATATTACAGATACTACTGGCTTTATATTACAGATACTACTGGGTTTATATTACAGATACTACTGGGTTTATATTACAGATACTACTGGGTTTATATTACAGATACTACTGGCTTCATATCATGTATACTACTGGGTTTATATTACAGATACTACTGGCTTCATATCATGTATACTACTGGGTTTATATTACAGATACTACTGGGTTTATATTACAGATACTACTGGGTTTATATTACAGATACTACTGGGTTTATATTACATATACTACTGGCTTCATATCATATATACTACTGGGTTTACATTACAGATACTACTGGGTTTATATTACATATACTACTGTCTTTAAATCACAGATACTACTGGGTTTATGTTACAGATACTACTGGCTTCATATTACAGATACTACTGGGTTTACATTACAGATACTACTGGGTTTATATTACAGATACTACTGGGTTTATATTACAGATACTACTGGGTTTACATTACAGATACTACTGGGTTTATATTACAGATACTACTGGGTTTATATTACAGATACTACTGGCTTCATATCATGTATACTACTGGGTTTATATCAAATATACTACTGGCTTCATATCATATATACTACTGGCTTCATATCATATATACTACTGGGTTTATATCATATATACTACTGGGTTTACATTACAGATACTACTGGGTTTACATTACAGGTAATATTGGCTTCATATCACAGACACTACTGGCTTCATATCATGTATACTACTGGCTTCATATCATATATACTACTGGGTTCATATCATATATACTACTGGGTTTATATCAAATATACTACTGGCTTCATATCATATATACTACTGGCTTCATATCATATATACTACTGGCTTTATATCATATAAACTACTGGCTTCATATCATATATACTACTGGATTCATATCATATATACTACTGGGTTTATATCAAATATACTACTGGCTTCATATCATATATACTACTGGGTTTATATCAAATATACTACTGGCTTCATATCATATATACTACTGGCTTCATATCATATATACTACTGGCTTCATATCATATATACTACTGGGTTTATATCAAATATACTACTGGCTTCATATCATATATACTACTGGGTTTATATCAAATATACTACTGGCTTCATATCATATATACTACTGGGTTTATATCATATATACTACTGGCTTCATATCATATATACTACTGGCTTCATATCATATATACTACTGGCTTCATATCATATATACTACTGGCTTCATATCATATATACTACTGGCTTCATATCATATATACTACTGGCTTTATATCATATATACTACTGGCTTCATATCATATATACTACTGGCTTCATATCATATATACTACTGGCTTTATATCATATATACTACTGGTTTTCTAAGATGTTTCTGGAGTAAATCCACTTGCCAACTGTCAGAGGTCAATAGATACATTACAGTAACTACCCTCCTTGGCAAACCCTTAGGAACACACACACACACACACACACACACACACACACACACACACACACACACACACACACACACACACACACACACACACACACACACACACACACACACACACACACACACACACACACACACACACACACACACACACACACACACACACACACACACACACACACACACACACACCAAGAAAACGAGGAAGAGGTTTTCTTTGATCAATGGGCCATTTCTAATTGAAATGAGGCATGGAATATTTTATTCAGATCTTCCATTGAACAACTACACACACACACACACACACACACACACACACACACACACACACACACACACACACACACACACACACACACACACACACACACACACACACACACACACACACACACACACACACACACACACACACACACACACACACACACACACACACAACAATCTGACAATGGAAACCATGGAAACAAGAAATAAGCTGTATGTTACAAAAACACTATTATTTTTTATTACAAGCCAATTAATGGAAAACACCAGGCAAAATGTACAAACATCCATTTTCATTTGAGTAATCATTATCCAACAGGGTTCTTATGTGGTGGTGTGTTTTGTGATTCAGGAAAAGGCCTAATGGTTGTTCAGACAAACTGTGCAACTAATCTAAAAAAAAAAAAAAAAAAAAAAGTACTCTCACTTTCAACTGCGTTTATTGTCAGTAAATGTCACGTGTACATATTTGTATGAACAGAGCAAGATTCAACAACTGAGACATAAACTGAACAAGTTCCACAGACATGTGACAGACATGGAATAATGTGTCCTTGAACAAAGGGGGGTCAAAATCAAAAGTAACAAGTCAGTATCTGGTGTGGCCACCAGCTGCATTAAGTACTACAGTGCATCTCCTCCTCATGGACTGCACCAGATTTGCCAGTTCTTGCTGTCAGATGTTACCCCACTCTTCCACCAAGGCACCTGCGAGTTCCCAGATATTTCTGGGGGGGATTGGCCCTAGCCCTCACCTTCCGATCCAACAGGTCCCAGACGTGCTCAACGGGATTGAGATCCGGGCTCTTAGCTGGCCATGGCAGAACGCTGACATTCCTGTCTTGCAGGATATCACGCACAGAACGAGCAGTATGGCTGGGTCATGGAGGGTCATGTCAGGAGGAGCCTGCAGGAAGGGTACCACATGAGGGAGGAGGATGTCTTCCCTGTAACGCACAGTGTTGAGATTGCCTGCACTGACAACAAGCTCAGTCCGATGACGCTGTGATACACCGCCCCCAGATCATGATGGACCCTCCACCTCCAAATCGATCTCACTCCAGAGTACTGGCCTCAGTGTAACGCTCATTCCTTCGACAATAAACACGAATCCGACCCTCATCCCTGGTGAGACAAAACCGTGACTCGTCAGTGAAGAGCACTTTTTGCCAGTCCTGTCTGGTCCAGCGACAGTGGGTTTGTGCCCAACGTTGTTGCCGGTGATGTCTGGTGAGCGCCTGCCTCATACAACAGGACTACAAGCTCTCAGTCCAGCCCCTCAGCCTATTGCGGACAGTCTGAGCACTGATAGAGGGATTGTGCGTTCCTGGTGTAACTCGGGCAGTTGTTGTTACCTGTCCCACAGGTGTGATGTTCGGATGTACCGATCCTGTGCAGGTGTTGTTACACGTGGTCTGCCACTGCGAGGACGATCAGCTGTCTGTCCTGTCTCCGTGTAACGCTGTCTTAGGCGTCTCACAGTAAGGACATTGCAATTTATTGCCCTGGCCACATCTGCAGTCCTCATGCCTCCTTGCAGCATGCCTAAGGTACGTTCACGCAGATGAGCAGGGACCCTGGGCATCTTTCTTTTGGTGTTTTCAGAGTCAGTAGAAAGGCATTTTTAGCATCCTAAGTTTTCAACTGTGATCTTAATTGCCTACCGTCTGTAAGCTGTTAGTGTCTTAACGACCGTTCCACAGGTGCATATTAATGAATTGTTTACGGTCCATTGAACAAGCATGGGAAACAGTGTTTAAACCCTTTACAATGAAGATCTGTGAAGTTATTTGGATTTTGACCAACTACCTTTCAAAGAGAGGGTTCTGAAAAATGGATGTTTCTTTTATATGAACCAAACTCCTGCTAGTGCAGTGTAGCTCTATCTCCTCTGTCTCCCTAATCCCTCTATCTCCCTAACCCCCATATCTCCTCTATCTCCCCTAACCCCTCTATCTCCTCTGTCTCCCCTAATCCCTCTATCTCCCCTAACCCCCATATCTCCTCTATCTCCCCTAACCCTCTATCTCCTCTATCTCCTCTATCTCCCCTAATCCCTCTATCTCCCCTAACCCCCATATCTCCTCTATCTCCCTAACCCCTCTATCTCCTCTGTCTCCCCTAACCCCTCTATCTCCTCTGTCTCCCCTAATCCCTCTATCTCCCCTAACCCCTCTATCTCCTCTATCTCCCCTAACCCCTCTATCTCCTCTATCTCCCCTAATCCCTCTATCTCCTCTAACCCTCTATCTCCCCTAACCCCCATCTCCTCTATCTCCCTAACCCCTCTATCTCCTCTATCTCCTCTAACCCCCCTATCTCCTCTATCTCCTCTAACCCCCCCTCTATCTCCTCTATCTCCTCTATCTCCTCTATCTCCTCTATCTCCCCTATCTCCTCTATCTCCCTATCTCCTCTATCTTCCCTAACTCCTCTATCTCATCTAACCCCTCTACCTCCTCTATCTCCTCTATCTCCTCTATCTCCCCTATCTCCTCTATCTCCCCATCTCCTCTATCTCCTCTATCTCCCCTATCTCCTCTATCTCCCCTAACCCCTCTATCTCCTCTATCTCCCCTATCTCCCCCATCTCCTCTATCTCCCCAATCTTTCCTAACTCCTCTATCTCCTCTAACCCCTCTATCTCCTCTAACCCCTCTATCTCCCCTATCTCCTCTATCTCCCCTAACTCCTCTATCTCATCTAACCCCTCTATCCCCTCTAACCCCTCTACCTCCTCTATCTCCTCTATCTCCCCTATCTCCTCTATTTCCCCCTATCTCCTCTATCTCCCCATCTCCTCTATCTCCCTATCTCCTCTAACTCATCTAACCCCTCTACCTCCTCTATCTCCCCTATCTCCTCTATCTCCCCTAGATGTTATTGGTCACATGGTTAGCAGATGTTATTGGTCACATGGTTAGCAGATGTTATTGGTCACATGGTTAGCAGATGTTATTTGTCACATGGTTAGCAGATGTTATTCTTCACATACACATGGTTAGCAGATGTTATTGGTCACATACACATGGTTAGCAGATGTTATTCTTCACATACACATGGTTAGCAGATGTTATTGGTCACATACACATGGTTAGCAGATGTTATTGGTCACATGGTAAGCAGATATTATTGGTCACATGGTTAGCAGATGTTATTGGTCACATGGTTAGCAGACGTTATTGGTCACATAAACATGGTTAGCAGATGTTATTGGTCACATACACATGGTTAGCAGATGTTATTGGTCACATGGTTAGCAGATGTTATTGGTCACATACACATGGTTAGCAGATGTTATTTGTCACATGGTTAGCGAATGTTCTTGGTCACATGGTTAGCAGATGTTATTGGTCACATACACATGGTTAGCAGATGTTATTGGTCACATACACATGGTTAGCATATGTTATTGGTCACATACACATGGTTAGCAGATGTTATTGGTCACATACACATGGTTAGCATATGTTATTGGTCACATACACATGGTTAGCAGATGTTATTTGTCACATGGTTAGCAGATGTTATTGGTCACATACACATGGTTAGCAGATGTTATTGGTCACATACACATGGTTAGCAGATGTTATTGGTCACATACACATGGTTAGCAGATGTTATTGGTCACACACACGGTGAGCAGATGTTATTGGTCACATACACATGGTTAGCAGATGTTATTGGTCACATTCACACGGTGAGCAGATGTTATTGGTCACATACACATGGTTAGCAGATGTTATTGGTCACATACACATGGTTAGCAGATGTTATTGGTCACATACACATGGTTAGCATATGTTATTGGTCACATACACATGGTTAGCAGATGTTATTGGTCACATACACATGGTTAGCATATGTTATTGGTCACATGGTTAGCAGATGTTATTTGTCACATGGTTAGCAGAAGTTATTGGTCACATACACATGGTTAGCAGATGTTATTGGTCACATACACACGGTGAGCAGATGTTATTGGTCACATACACATGGTTAGCAGATGTTATTGGTCACATCCACATGGTTAGCAGATTTGATTGATCACATGGTTAGCAGATATTGGTCACATGGTTAGCAGATATTATTGGTCACATGGTTAGCAGATGTTATTGGTCTCATGTTTAGCAGATGTTATTGGTCACATGGTTAGTAGATGTTATTGGTCACATGGTTAGCAGATGTTATTGGTCACATGGTTAGCGAATGTTCTTGGTCACATGTTTAGCAGATGTTATTGGTCACATGGTTAGCAGATGTTGTTGGTCATATGGTTAGCAGATGTTATTGGTTACATACACATGGTTAGCAGATGTTATTGGTCACATACACATGGTTAGCAGATGTTATTGGTCACATGGTGAGCAGATGTTATTGGTCACATAAACATGGTTAGCAGATGTTATTGGTCACATACACATGGTTAGCAGATGTTATTGGTCACATCCACATGGTTAGCAGATTTGATTGATCACATGGTTAGCAGATATTGGTCACATGGTTAGCAGATATTATTGGTCACATGGTTAGCAGATGTTATTGGTCTCATGTTTAGCAGATGTTATTGGTCACATGGTTAGTAGATGTTATTGGTCACATGGTTAGCAGATGTTATTGGTCACATGGTTAGCGAATGTTCTTGGTCACATGTTTAGCAGATGTTATTGGTCACATGGTTAGCAGATGTTGTTGGTCATATGGTTAGCAGATGTTATTGGTTACATACACATGGTTAGCAGATGTTATTGGTCACATACACATGGTTAGCAGATGTTATTGGTCACATGGTGAGCAGATGTTATTGGTCACATAAACATGGTTAGCAGATGTTATTGGTCACATACACATGGTTAGCAGATGTTATTGGTCACATCCACATGGTTAGCAGATTTGATTGATCACATGGTTAGCAGATATTGGTCACATGGTTAGCAGATATTATTGGTCACATGGTTAGCAGATGTTATTGGTCTCATGTTTAGCAGATGTTATTGGTCACATGGTTAGTAGATGTTATTGGTCACATGGTTAGCAGATGTTATTGGTCACATGGTTAGCGAATGTTCTTGGTCACATGTTTAGCAGATGTTATTGGTCACATGGTTAGCAGATGTTGTTGGTCATATGGTTAGCAGATGTTATTGGTCACATACACATGGTTAGCAGATGTTATTGGTCACATACACATGGTTAGCAGGTGTTATTGGTCACATGGTGAGCAGATGTTATTGGTCACATAAACATGGTTAGCAGATGTTATTGGTCACATAAACATGGTTAGCAGATGTTATTGGTCACATACACATGGTGAGCAGATGTTATTGGTCACATACACATGGTTAGCAGATGTTATTGGTCACACACACATGGTTAGCAGATGTTATTGGTCACATACACATGGTTAGCAGATGTTATTGGTCACATACACATGGTTAGCAGATGTTATTGGTCACATACACATGGTTAGCAGATGTTATTGGTCACATACACATGGTGAGCAGATGTTATTGGTCACATACACATGGTGAGCAGATGTTATTGGTCACATACACATGGTTAGCAGATGTTATTGCTCACATACACATGGTTAGCAGATTTTATTGGTCACATGGTTAGCAGATGTTATTGTGAGTGTAACAAAATGCTTGCTCTTCTAGTTCTGACAGTGCAGGAACATCAACAAGTAATCTAACAATTCCACAACAACGACCTAATACACACAAATCTAAGAAAAAGGGATGGAATAAGAATATGTCCATATAAATATATGGATGAGCGATGACCGGTGGGAAGATGCAAAAGATGTTATAAAATACAGTTTCCCATCACCTCAACTATACCGTCAACCATTCAGCACCTGCAGACCAGAACAGTTCACTTCCTTTCCAGGGTCCAACTAACTTGTAGTTCCGTTTTTGGGGAATCTCCATCACCATACCGCAGCAGCCTAACTTCCACGGCCTGAAGGTGATGTCTTCCTGAGACTTCCTGAATCCATCCATTCTCATGCCCTCTCCTGAATCCTTCGTCTAGAGCCCTCTACTTCGTCCGGTCCATTCTCAGTCCCCTCCTGAATCCTTCGTCTAGAGCCCTCTACTTCATCCGGTCCATTCTCAGTCCCCTCCTGAATCCTTCGTCTGGAGCCCTCTACTTTGTCCGGTCCATTCTCAGTCCCCTCCTGAATCCTTCGTCTGGAGCCCTCTACTTTGTCCGGTCCATTCTCAGTCCCCTCCTGAATCCTTCGTCTGGAGCCCTCTACTTCATCCGATCCATTCTCATGCCCTCTCCTGAATCCTTAGTCTGGAGCCCTCTACTTCATCCGATCCATTCTCATGCCCTCTCCTGAATCCTTCATCTAGAGCCCTCGGCTTTATCCGGTCTATTCTCATTCCCTCCTGAATCCTTCGTCTAGAGCCCTCGGCTTTATCCGGTCCATTCTCATCCCATCCTGAATCCCTCATCTACTGCCCTCTGCTTTTTCCGGTCCATTGTCATACCCTCCTGAATCCTTTGTCTAGAGCCCTCTACTTCGTCCGGTCCATTCTCATTCCCCCTCCTGAATCCTTTGTCTAGAGCCCTCGACTTTATCCGGTCCATTCTCATCCCATCCTGAATCCTTCGTCTAGAGCCCTCTACTTCGTCGCGTCCATTCTCATTCCCCCTGAATCCTCATTCTAACATCCATTCCATTTCCTGAAGTAATATTCTAAACCTATTTCAATGTCTGAATCCTCAATTATTTTCCTTCCTGTTGTCTAAAAGCAATTGTCTGATTCTGGGGTTATAATCTAAATGCTAGTACAGTCTGTCATCTCTCTGCCTCTCTCTGTCTCTCTGTCATCTCTCTCTCTGTCATCTCTCTGTCATCTCTCTCTCTCTCAATTCAATTCAATTCAAGGGCTTTATTGGCATGGGAAACATGTGTTAACATTGCCAAAGCAAGTGAGGAAGACAACATACAAAGTGAATATATAAAGTGAAAAACAACAAAAATCAACAGGAAACATTACACTAATGGAAGTTTCAAAACAGTAAAGACATTACAAATGTCATATTATACATATCTATATTTATATATATATATATATATATATACAATGTACAAATAGTTAAAGGACACAAGATAAAATAAATAAGCATAAATATGGGTTGTATTGTCATGTTTTGTCATTTATTATCTTGTCTTGTCCCTGTGCTTCCCATTCTATTCGTTTCCCTCTGCTGGTCTTATTAGGTTCTTTCCCTCTTTCTATCCCTCTCTCTCCCCCTCCCTCTCTCACTCTCTCGCTCTCTCTTCTCTCTATCGTTCCGTTCCTGCTCCCAGCTGTTCCTATTCCCCTAATCAATCATTTAGTCTTCCCACACCTGTTCCCGATCCTTTCCCCTGATTAGAGTCCCTATTTCTTCCTTTGTGTTCCGTTCCTGTCCTGTCGGTTCCTTGTCTAGAATTCACCGTGCTATGTTTGTGTATCGCCCTGTCGTGTCGTGTTTTCCTCAGATGCTGCGTGGTGAGCAGGTGTCTGAGTCTGTCTGGTTCAAGTGCCTTCCCGAGGCAACCTGCTGTTCACCTGCTGTTCAAGATCGAGTCTCCAGTTTGTCCTCGTCATTTCGAGTGAAAGTTGTGTTTTTTGTTTGTAATTACTTTACTGGATTAAAGACTCTGTTTTCGCCAAGTCGCTTTTGGGTCCTCTTTCACCTGCATGACAGAAGGAACCGACCAAGGAATGGACCCAGCGACTTCAGACGCTCGTTACACTGCCGTCGAGATCCAAGGAGCCATGCTCGGCAGACACGAGCAGGAATTGTCTGCTGCTCGCCATGCCGTGGAGAACCTGGCCGCTCAGGTTTCCGACCTCTCTGGACAGTTCCAGAGTCTACGTCTCGTGCCACCTGTTACTTCCTGGCCTGCCGAGCCTCCAGAACCTAGGGTTAATAACCCACCTTGCTACTCCGGGCAGCCCACTGAGTGCCGCTCCTTTCTCACGCAGTGTGAGATTGTGTTCTCTCTCCAACCCAACACATACTCTAGAGAGAGAGCTCGGGTTGCTTACGTCATTTCACTCCTTACTGGCCGGGCTCGAGAATGGGGCACAGCTATCTGGGAGGCAAGGGCTGATTGCTCTAACAAGTTCCAGAACTTTAAAGAGGAGATGATTCGGGTTTTTGACCGTTCAGTTTTTGGTAGGGAGGCTTCTAGGGCCCTGGCTTCCTTATGCCAAGGTGAACGGTCCATAACGGATTATTCTATTGAGTTTCGCACTCTTGCTGCCTCTAGTGAGTGGAACGAGCCGGCGCTGCTCGCTCGTTTTCTGGAGGGACTCCACGCAGTGGTTAAGGATGAGATTCTCTCCCGGGAGGTTCCTTCAGATGTGGACTCTTTGATTGCTCTCGCCATCCGCATAGAACGACGGGTAGATCTTCGTCACCGGGCTCGTGGAAGAGAGCTCGCATCAACGGTGTTTCCCTGCTCCGCATCGCAACCATCTCCCTCCTCTGGCTCAGAGTCTGAGCCCATGCAGCTGGGAGGGATTCGCATCTCGACTAAGGAGAGGGAACGGAGGATCACCAACCGCCTGTGCCTCTATTATAGTTTTGTTAATTCATGTCCAGTAAAAGCCAGAGCTCATCTGTAAGCGGAGGGCTACAGGTGAGCGCAACTACTCAAGTCTCTCCATCAAAATCCTGTACTACTTTGTCGGTCCATCTACGCTGGACCGGTTCGGTGCTACATGTAGTGCCTTGATAGACTCTGGGGCTGAGGGTTGTTTCATGGACGAAGCATGGGTTCGGAAACATGACATTCCTTTCAGAGAGTTAGAGAAGCCTACGCCCATGTTCGCCTTAGATGGTAGTCATCTTCCCAGTATCAGATTTGAGACACTACCTTTAACCCTCACAGTATCTGGTAACCACAGTGAGACTATTTCTTTTTTGATTTTTCGTTCTCCGTTTACACCTGTTGTTTTGGGTCATCACTGGCTAGTATGTCATAATCCTTCTATTAATTGGTCTAGTAATTCTATCCTATCCTGGAACGTTTCTTGTCATGTGAAGTGTTTAATGTCTGCCATCCCTCCCGTTTCTTCTGTCCCTACTTCTCAGGAGGAACCTGGCGATTTGACAGGAGTGCCGGAGGAATATCATGATCTGCGCACGGTCTTCAGTCGGTCCCGAGCCAACTCCCTTCCTCCTCACCGGTCGTATGATTGTAGTATTGATCTCCTTCCGGGGACCACTCCTCCTCGGGGTAGACTATACTCTCTGTCGGCTCCCGAACGTAAGGCTCTCGAGGATTATTTGTCTGTGTCTCTTGACGCCGGTACCATAGTGCCTTCTTCCTCTCCGGCCGGGGCGGGGTTCTTTTTGTTAAGAAGAAGGACGGTACTCTGCGCCCCTGCGTGGATTATCGAGGGCTGAATGACATAACGGTTAAGAATCGTTATCCGCTTCCCCTTATGTCATCAGCCTTCGAGATTCTGCAGGGAGCCAGGTGCTTTACTAAGTTGGACCTTCGTAACGCTTACCATCTCGTGCGCATCAGAGAGGGGACGAGTGGAAAACGGCGTTTAACACTCCGTTAGGGCATTTTGAGTACCGGGTTCTGCCGTTTGGTCTCGCCAATGCGCCAGCTGTTTTTCAGGCATTAGTTAATGATGTTCTGAGAGACATGCTGAACATCTTTGTTTTTGTCTATCTTGACGATATCCTGATTTTTTCTCCGTCACTCGAGATTCATGTTCAGCACGTTCGACGTGTTCTACAGCGCCTTTTAGAGAATTGTCTCTACGTAAAGTCTGAGAAGTGCTCTTTTCATGTCTCCTCCGTTACTTTTCTCGGTTCCGTTATTTCCGCTGAAGGCATTCAGATGGATTCCGCTAAGGTCAAGCTGTCAGTGATTGGCCCGTTCAAGGTCACGTGTCGAGTTGCAGCGCTTTTTAGGTTTCGCTAATTTCTATCGGCGTTTCATTCGTAATTTCGGTCAAGTTGCTGCCCCTCTCACAGCTCTTACTTCTGTCAAGACGTGTTTTAAGTGGTCCGGTTCCGCCCAGGAGCTTTTGATCTTCTAAAAGAACGTTTTACGTCCGCTCCTATCCTCGTTACTCCTGACGTCACTAGACAATTCATTGTCGAAGTTGACGCTTCAGAGGTAGGCGTGGGAGCCATTCTATCCCAGCGCTTCCAGTCTGACGATAAGGTTCATCCTTGCGCTTATTTTTCTCATCGCCTGTCGCCATCTGGCGCAACTATGATGTGGGTAACCGTGAACTGCTCGCCATCCGCTTAGCCCTAGGCGAATGGCGACAGTGGTTGGAGGGCGACCGTTCCTTTTGTCGTTTGGACAGACCATAAGAACCTTGAGTACATCCGTTCTGCCAAACGACTTAATGCCCGTCAAGCTCGTTGGGCGTTGTTTTTCGCTCGTTTCGAGTTTGTGATTTCTTACCGTCCGGGTAGCAAGAACACCAAGCCTGATGCCTTATCCCGTCTGTTTAGTTCTTCTGTGGCTTCTACTGATCCCGAGGGGATTCTTCCTTATGGGCGTGTTGTCGGGTTAACAGTCTGGGGAATTGAAAGACAGGTTAAGCAAGCACTCACGCACACTGCGTCGCCGCGCGCTTGTCCTAGTAACCTCCTTTTCGTTCCTGTTTCCACTCGTCTGGCTGTTCTTCAGTGGGCTCACTCTGCCAAGTTAGCTGGTCATCCCGGTGTTCGAGGCACTCTTGCGTCTATTCGCCAGCGCTTTTGGTGGCCGACTCAGGAGCGTGACACGCGCCGTTTCGTGGCTGCTTGTTCGGACTGCGCGCAGACTAAGTTGGGTAACTCTCCTCCTGCCGGTCGTCTCAGACCGCTCCCCATTCCTTCTCGACCATGGTCTCACATCGCCCTAGACTTCATTACCGGTCTGCCTTTGTCTGCGGGGAAGACTGTGATTCTTACGGTTGTCGATAGGTTCTCTAAGGCGGCACATTTCATTCCCCTCGCTAAACTTCCTTCCGCTAAGGAGACGGCACAAATCATTATCGAGAATGTATTCAGAATTCATGGCCTCCCGTTAGACGCCGTTTCAGACAGAGGTCCGCAATTCACGTCACAGTTTTGGAGGGAGTTCTGTCGTTTGATTGGTGCGTCCGTCAGTCTCTCTTCCGGGTTTCATCCCCAGTCTAACGGTCAAGCAGAGAGGGCCAATCAGACGATTGGTCGCATACTACGCAGCCTTTCTTTCAGAAACCCTGCGTCTTGGGCAGAACAGCTCCCCTGGGCAGAATACGCTCACAATTCGCTTCCTTCGTCTGCTACCGGGTTATCTCCGTTTCAGAGTAGTCTGGGTTACCAGCCTCCTCTGTTCTCATCCCAGCTTGCCGAGTCCAGCGTTCCCTCCGCTCAAGCGTTTGTCCAACGTTGTGAGCGCACCTGGAAGGAGGGTGAGGTCTGCACTTTGCCGTTACAGGGCACAGACTGTGAGAGCCGCCAATAAACGCAGGATTAAGAGTCCAAGGTATTGTTGCGGCCAGAGAGTGTGGCTTTCCACTCGCAACCTTCCTCTTACGACAGCTTCTCGTAAGTTGACTCCGCGGTTCATTGGTCCGTTCCGTGTCTCCCAGGTCGTCAATCCTGTCGCTGTGCGACTGCTTCTTCCGCGACATCTTCGTCGCGTCCATCCTGTCTTCCATGTCTCCTGTGTCAAGCCCTTTCTTCGCACCCCCGTTCGTCTTCCCTCCCCCCTCCCGTCCTTGTCGAGCGCACCTATTTACAAGGTACATAAGATCATGGACATGCGTTCTCGGGGACGGGGTCACCAATACTTAGTGGATTGGGAGGGTTACGGTCCTGAGGAGAGGAGTTGGGTTCCGTCTCGGGACGTGCTGGACCGTTCACTCATTGATGATTTCCTCCGTTGCCGCCAGGATTCCTCCTCGAGTGCGCCAGGAGGCGCTCGGTGAGTGGGGGGTACTGTCATGTTTTGTCATTTATTATCTTGTCTTGTCCCTGTGCTTCCCATTCTATTCGTTTCCCTCTGCTGGTCTTATTAGGTTCTTTCCCTCTTTCTATCCCTCTCTCTCCCCCTCCCTCTCTCACTCTCTCGCTCTCTCTTCTCTCTATCGTTCCGTTCCTGCTCCCAGCTGTTCCTATTCCCCCTAATCAATCATTTAGTCTTCCCACACCTGTTCCCGATCCTTTCCCCTGATTAGAGTCCCTATTTCTTCCTTTGTGTTCCGTTCCTGTCCTGTCGGTTCCTTGTCTAGAATTCACCGTGCTATGTTTGTGTATCGCCCTGTCGTGTCGTGTTTTCCTCAGATGCTGCGTGGTGAGCAGGTGTCTGAGTCTGTCTGGTTCAAGTGCCTTCCCGAGGCAACCTGCTGTTCACCTGCTGTTCAAGATCGAGTCTCCAGTTTGTCCTCGTCATTTCGAGTGAAAGTTGTGTTTTTTTTGTTTGTAATTACTTTACTGGATTAAAGACTCTGTTTTCGCCAAGTCGCTTTTGGGTCCTCTTTCACCTGCATGACATGTATTTACAATGGTGTTTGTTCTTCACTGGTTGCCCTTTTCTCGTGGCAACAGGTCACACATCTTGCTGCTGTGAAGGCACACTGTGGAATTTCACCCAGTAGATATGGGAGTTTTTCAAAATTGGATTTGTTTTCGAATTCTTTGTGGATCTGTGTAATCTGGGGGAAATATGTCTCTCTAATATGGTCATACATTGGGCAGGAGGTTAGGAAGTGCAGCTCAGTTTCCACCTCATTTTGTGGGCAGTGAGCACATAGCCTGTCTTCTCTTGAGAGCCATGTCTGCCTACGGCAGCCTTTCTCAATAGCAAGGCTATGCTCACTGAGTCTGTACATAGTCAAAGCTTTCCTTAATTTTGGGTCAGTCACAGTGGTCAGGTATTCTGCCACTGTGTACTCTCTGTTTAGGGCCAAATAGCATTCTAGTTTGCTCTGTTTTTTTGTTAATTCTTTCCAATGTGTTAAGTAATTATCTTTTTGTTTTCTCATGATTTGGTTGGGTCTAATTGTGCTGTTGTCCTGGGGCTCTGTAGGGTGTGTTTGTGTTTGTGAACAGAGCCAGCTTGCTTAGGGGACTCTTCTCCAGGTTCATCTCTCTGTTTGTGATGGCTTTGTTATGGAAGGTTTGTGAATCGCTTCCTTTTAGGTGGTTGTAGAATTTAACAGCTCTTTTCTGGATTTTGATAATTAGTGGGTATCGGCCTAATTCTGCTCTGCATGCATTATTTGGTGTTTTACGTTGTACACGGAGGATATTCTTGCAGAATTCTGTATGCAGAGTCTCAATTTGTTGTTTGTTCCATTTTGTGAAGTCTTGGTTGGTGAGCGGACCCCAGACCTCAAAACCGTAAAGGGTAATGGGCTCTATGACTGATTCAAGTATTTTTAGCCAGATCCTAATTGGTATGTTGAAATTTATGTTCCTTTTGATGGCATAGAATGCCCTTCTTGCCTTGTCTCTCAGATTGTTCACAGCTTTGTGGAAGTTACCTGTGGCGCTGATGTTTAGGCCAAGGTATGTGTAGTTTTTTGTGTGCTCTAGGGCAACAGTGTCTAGATGGAATTTGTATTTGTGGTCCTGGCGACTGGACCTTTTTTGGAACACCATTATTTTGGTCTTACTGATATTTACTGTCAGGGCCCAGGTCTGACAGAATCTGTGCAGAAAATCTAGGTGCTGCTGTAGGCCCTCCTTGGTTGGTAACAGAAGTACCAGATCATCAGCAAACAGTAGACATTTGACTTTGGATTCTAGTAGGGTGAGGCCGGGTGCTGCAGACTTTTCTAGTGCCCGCGCCAATTAGTTGATATATATGTTGAAGAGGGTGGGGCTTAAGCTGCATCCCTGTCTCACCCCACGGCCGTGTGTGAAGAAATGTGTGTGTTTTTTGCCAATTTTAGCCACACACTTGTTGTTTGTGTACATGGATTTTATAATGTTGTATGTTTTACCCCCAACACCACTTTCCATCAATTTGTATAGCAGACCCTCATGCCAAATTGAGTCGAAGGCTTTTTGAAATCAACAAATATGTCTCCACTTTTGTGGATTGGGGTTATCAGTCCTTGGTTCCAAATATCGGGGAAGATGCCAGAGCTAAGGATGATGTTAAAGAGTTTTAGTATTGCCAATTGGAATTTGTTGTATATTTGATCATTTCATGGAGGATACCATCAACACCAAAGGCCTTTTTGGGTTGGAGGGTTTTTATTTTGTCCTGTAATTCGTTCAATGTAATTGGAGAATCCAGTGGGTTCTGGTCGTCTTTAATAGTTGATTCTAAGATTTGTATTTGATCATGCATATGTTTTTGCTCTTTATTCTTTGTTATAGAGCCAAAAAGATTTGAGAAGTAATAAGGTGAATGCACCAATTTGTAAGTCGCTCTGGATAAGAGCGTCTGCTAAATGACTTAAATGTAAAGTGGTTTACCCATACATCTCCATTTTCGATAGACAATTCTTCGTGTTGTTGTTTGTTTAGTTTTTTCCAATTTTCCCAGAAGTGGTCTATGGATTCTTCAATTACATTGAGCTGATTTCTGACGTGCTGTTCCTTCTTTGTCCGTAGTGTATTTCTGTATTGTTTTAGTAATTCACCATAGTGAAGGCGTAGACTCAGGTTTTCCGGGTCTCTATGTTTTTGGTTGAACAGGTTTCTCAATTTCTTTCTTAGATTTTTGCATTCTTCATCAAACCATTTGTCATTGTTTTTCATTTTCTTCGGTTTTCTATTTGAGATTTTTAGATTTGATAGGGAAGCTGAGAGGTCAAATATACTGTTAAGATGTTCTACTGCCAAGTTTACACCTTCACTATTGCAGTGAAACATTTTACCCAGGAAATTGTCTAAAGGGATTGAATTTGTTGTTGCCTAATTGTTTTTTGATAGGTTTCCAAACTGCATTCCTTCCATCTATAGCATTTCTTAATGTTACTTTGGCTTTGATGCCTTGTGATTGGGTATTGCTCTGTTCAAGTAGACTGTCATTTTACTGTGGTCTGATAGTGGTGTCAGTGGGGTCATAGGGGTGTCAGTGGGGTCATAGGGGTGTCAGTGGGGTCATAGGGGTGTCTCTCTGATAGTGGTGTCAGTGGGGTCATAGGGGTGTCTCTCTGATAGGGGTGTCAGTGGGGTCATAGGGTGTCTCTCTGATAGTGGTGTCAGTGGGGTCATAGGTGTCTCTCTGATAGTGGTGTCAGTGGGGTCATAGGGGTGTCTCTCTGATAGGGGTGTCAGTGGGGTCATAGGGGTGTCTCTCTGATAGTGGTGTCAGTGGGGTCATAGGGGTGTCTCTCTGATAGTGGTGTCAGTGGGGTCATAGGTGTCTCTCTCTCACACAGAGAGAGAGAGAGCTACCTGCTAGAGAGAGAGAGAGAGAGAAACAGAAATGAGAGAGAGAGAGAGAGAGAGAAGAGAGAGAGAGAGAGAGAGAGAGAGAGAGAGAGAGAGAGAGAGAGAGAGAGAGAGAGAGAGAGAGAGAGAGAGAGAGAGAGAGAGAGAGAGACAGAGAGCTAAGAGACACAGAGAGAAGCCACAGAGAGAGAGAGAGAGAGAGAGAGAGAGAGAGAGAGAGAGAGAGAGAGAGAGAGAGAGAGAGATGACAGAGAGACAGAGATGACAGAGAGAGAGATGACAGAGAGACAGAGAGAGAGAGGACAGAGAGAGAGAGAGAGAGAGAGAGAGATGACAGAGAGACATCTCTGTCTCTCTGTCTCTATGTCATCTCTCTCTCTCTTTCTCTCTCTGTGTCCTCTCTCTCTCTGTCTCTCTGTCATCTCTCTCTCTGTCATCTCTGTCTCTCTGTCATCTCTCTCTCTCTCTCTCTCTCTCTCTGTGTGTCTCTCTCTCTCTGTGTGTCTCTCTCTCTCTGTGTGTCTCTCTCTCTCTCTCTGTCTCTCTCTATGTCCTCTCTCTCTCTCTGTCTCTCTGTCTCTCTCTCTCTCTCTCTATCTATGTCCTCTCTCTCTCTCTATGTCCTCTCTCTATGTCCTCTCTCTCTCTCTATGTCCTCTCTCTATGTCCTCTCTCTCTCTCTATGTCCTCTCTCTATGTCCTCTCTCTATGTCCTCTCTCTCTCTCTCTCTCTCTCTCTCTCTCTCTCTCTCTCTCTCTCTCTCTCTCTCTCTCTCTCTCTCTCTCTCTCTCTCTCTCTCTCTCTCTCTCTCTCTCTCTCTCTCTCTCTCTCTCTCTCTCTCTCGAAATGCTACCTGCTAGACTAAACAGAAGCTAACTGCTAGTCTAAACAGAAGCTAACTGCTAGTCTAAACAGAAGCTAACTGCGAGTCTAAACAGAAGCTAACTGCGAGTCTAAACAGAAGCTAACTGCTAGTCTAAACAGAAGCTAACTGCTAGTCTAAACAGAAGCTAACTGATAGACTAAACAGAAGCTAACTGTGAGTCTAAACAGAAGCTAACTGCTAGACTAAACAGAGAAGATAACAGATCAAGGTGCCAAATTTTGAGAGTATCTGTTGGCAGACAATTGCAAAAAATACTGTGTTTGTCCACCACCCCAATACGTCTCCTTACAAACAAAATGGCAATGACAAAGCTTTATAGTTGACATGTTTTTATATATAAATGTACAATTTATACACTGGCAATAAAGAAAAAAATACAAAACATTTTTGTTTGTTTTTTAAATCTTACATGACATTTACATATGAAAATGTACACAACATATTTAATAATTTACAAATGTTTTAATTGCATAAAAATATAATCTCTTTACGAAAGGTTTGAATATATATATACATCTACATTGGCTCTGAATTTGATTTATATTAGGAGAACTTCTGCTTTATACAGTGAATTGCATTCGAAACTAGCTACTGATTTGTACAGTGAATTGCATTCTATACTAGCTACTGATTTGTACAGTGAATTGCATTCTATACTAGCTACTGATTTGTACAGTGAATTGCCTTCTAAACTAGTTACCAATTTGTACAGTCAATTGCATTCTAAACTTGTTTGAAGTCTTCGACTTTAAGACAAAAGTTTCAATATAGACCAGATGATTTTTTTTCATTGTCAATAAGAAATGTGAGATTGTGATATGCCATATTGATAAAACAAAAGACATTTGCCAAAGAGAATGCCGTCAAGTAGCAAAACTGTATAAATGTACAAAAACAACAACAACAACAACCACAACCAAATGTTAGTGTAATGACAAGATAAGATACACATGGTAGAGGCATCTACAGCAGCGAGGCGATACTACGACGTGCTCCTCTTTGGCAGACATGCAGAGGTACGAGCTGCGTTCAGCACGTCTCTTCAACATGAGGACGGCCGACAGAAAATACAGTACATCAACGTCCCAGTGTGGCACCCTCTTTCCCTACGTAGTGCACTACTTCTGAACAGGGCCCTACAGAGTTCTGGGCAAAAGTAGGGCACTATATAGGGATTAGGGTGCCATTTGGGAAACATTCTAAATCAACCCCCCCCCCCGGTGTGTTACTGATGAAATTATAATTCTGGTTTTCTTTAACACTATGCCTATACAATATTTGACGAGGCACTGTCAGGATTTATTTAATGATTTTACAATGTGCCTTATTCCGGTAATGCACGAAACCGGCACGTAAAACGACGAGATATTGACGACAATGGCAACCGATTTCAAACGGCTGCAAAATATTTATACAGGAATGTGAATGGAGGCCGATGATCCTAGACTCTTAAAGATAAAAAAAAGTTGCAATCTAGAATTACAGAAGGGTTCTTTGGCTGTCCCCGTAGGAGAACCCAGTGCAGAAGCCTTCTGGGTATTTTTGGGGGGGTTTTCATGTAGAAGAACAGCCGAAGAAGCCCTATGGAACCTTTTCATTCTAAGACTGTACTGTTACAGGAAAAACAAGCACCCATTTATTCCAGTCAACATCCATGGGACAGACACAGAGCAACATCTACAGTATGTGTAGTAACTCAGACTCATTGGCTAGAGGATACACACCTATCTCAACCCCTCTCCCCCCTCCTCCAAAACAAGATAACTCAACTCAGAAAAAAGGAAATTCATGTTCTCTCCATCACACAAAGAAAATCCTGTACTTTGATGATAACATTTCTCCTTAAATTCTCAGTCAGGGTAGACACATAAGTCCTTAAGTTCTGAGTCAGGGTAAACACATGATACATCCTTCAGTTCTCAGTCAGGGTAAACACATGATACATCCTTCAGTTCTCAGTCAGGGTAAACACACGATACATCCTTCAGTTCTCAGTCAGGGTAGACACACGATAAATCCTTCAGTTCTCAGTCAGGGTAGACACACGATACATCCTTCAGTTCTCAGTCAGGGTAGACACACGATACATCCTTCAGTTCTCAGTCAGGGTAGACACACGATACATCCTTCAGTTCTCAGTCAGGGTAGACACACGATACATCCTTCAGTTCTCAGTCAGGGTAAACACATGATACATCCAATCTTAAGTATAATTGGCGTTAGAGTGCATCCAATATTACATAGACTGACAGTATTCAAAGAACGAGACAGCCTTTCTGGTTTCCCTGTCTCTCTCTCTCTCTGACATCACACAGTGTGGGTAAACAACGAGACAGTAGATCACTTTGATCGACTCACGCCGAGAGGAACTTTTATGGATCAAATTAGATTCGCTTTAGCCAACATCCGCGGAGCTGATGTTTTGTCGTGACGGAGGTGGAAGTGCTTTGGAGCTGTCAAATCCACAAGCGGCTCCCGGCAGTACACCTTGTCATTGGCTGCACAGAGTCTCATCAAGAGACATCCAAATCAGTCTTGTTTACAAGTTTGAACACTGACATGTGAGATATAATCTACACCTCGATAAAGGCTGATAGAAATCCTCATTATTTGTTATTTTTTGATGATTTTTAATCATTTTCAAAATAACCTACACTTTCACAGAATTTCTAACGCGAGTTGAGGGGGTGTAGCTTCGAGGACAATGATCACGAGAACAGCTGCTCTGCGATTTGACAGCTCCAACGCAGATCCAACCTCCGACATCGCTAAAACATCAGCTACGTGGGTGTCTGGTATCGCAGGATAATGTTTGATCTGATTGAGGCCTTAAGTCTGAGACACGTTCTTAAATCAGATCCAGGGGAATTAAACCGAGCCATGCAAAGAGGGTGGATATATACTACTACTACTACTACTACTACTACTACTACTATGACTACTACTACTACTACTACTACTACGACTACTGGGGGGGGGGACTAGCAGACAGACCTGGGTTCAAGTAAGATTTGATACATTTGTATTGTATTGTTGTGATCAGACGAATGAGTCAACTCTATATGTTTTTTAAAATATGTCCTGTAACATCAAATCAATCGATCGATATCATTTAAAATATTTTACAGTATTTGGGATTTATTGAGCTTACTTGTCGCAATTGAACCAAATAGAATAATCGCAAAAGGACCAACCCACTCCACCCCTCTGGGGCAGACTAGAGCAAAAGGGTAAAGGAATTTGAATAGTATTTGAACCCAGGTCTGATAACTTCCATCCGGAAAAGACTAGGGTTCCATTTGGTTGCCTTAACGAAGCTCCATTGTTTGCGTTGACTGTTGCCTTAACGACGCTCCATTGTTTGCGTTGACTGTTGCCTTAACGACGCTCCATTGTTTGCGTTGACTGTTGCCTTAACGACGCTCCATTGTTTGCGTTGACTGTTGCCTTAACGACGCTCCATTGTTTGCGTTGACTGTTGCCTTAACGACGCTCCATTGTTTGCTTGACTGTTGCCTTAACATCCATTGTTTGCGTTGACTGTTGCCTTAACGACGCTCCATTGTTTGCGTTGACTGGAGCGTAAACAACTCTTGTGTACCAACATGTCGGGAACAGCATTATTCACATAGCATCACTCTCAGAGTGCAGTTAGGAATAACTTCACCCATCAGGTGAAGATGTATTTGAAAAAGAAGACCGTCTCATTCTGCTTGCTGACTCACCCCGTCCATCATCCACAACACGCACAACTGTTGATCCTGAAGGTGTGCTTTGCCTTCCTGTTTCCCGAGGCTGTGCTGTGCCGTCTTCAGAAACTTGTTGCAGAGAGATATTATAAAAGACAAGACATCCATTTTTTAAAGTTTTTTTTTTAACCAAAAGAACTCTCGGGCAATTCGGTTCGTCAGACAGCATCAATAAACCACAGTACAGTGTAGCATCAAACCAGTGCTGCATTTCTGAACAAGCTTTTCCTGTTCGGCAAAAGCATCGTCAAACCCCGGTGCGTTTGGCACACATCTTCAAACCACAGTGCATACGGTGTTGAGGTTGGGGTCGAAGCGAACCACTTTCCCCTCCGCAGACTTGGTGTTGGTGTCGTACATGGGGTTCTCATATGTCGCCTGGCCGTTGCTGTTCTCGTGGACTGAACAGCCGGTGTACTGGGTCTGATCCGTTTTCCTACAATATAGAGTACACACACACACACACACACATCTGTCAATGAGACAATACCACTTCATCAATCTACTGTACAGCTTCTGTTTTAAAGCATCAACCACTTCTCAAATGTCAGGAACTTCTCTACGAACGGTGGACAGTTGAAATATGTTCCACTTCTATTCACACAAACAAACCAATATGAACAGGAAGTGGTCCTGTGTGGCTTCCTGTACACTCACTGCACTGTGTGGCTTCCTGTACACTCACTGCACTGTGTGGCTTCCTGTACACTCACTGCACTGTGTGGATTCCTGTACACTCACTGCACTGTGTGGCTTCCTGTACACTCACTGCACTGTGTGGCTTCCTGTACACTCACTGCACTGTGTGGATTCCTGTACACTCACTGCACTGTGTGGATTCCTGTACACTCACTGCACTGTGTGGCTTCCTGTACACTCACTGCACTGTGTGGCTTCCTGTACACTCACTGCTCGGTGTGGCTTCCTGTACACTCACTGCACTGTGTGGCTTCCTGTACACTCACTGCACTGTGTGGATTCCTGTACACTCACTGCACTGTGTGGCTTCCTGTACAGTCACTGCACTGTGTGGCTTCCTGTACACTCACTGCACTGTGTGGCTTCCTGTACACTCACTGCACTGTGTGGCTTCCTGTACACTCACTGCACTGTGTGGCTTCCTGTACACTCACTGCTCGGTGTGGCTTCCTGTACACTCACTGCACTGTGTGGCTTCCTGTACACTCACTGCACTGTGTGGATTCCTGTACACTCACTGCACTGTGTGGCTTCCTGTACAGTCACTGCACTGTGTGGCTTCCTGTACACTCACTGCACTGTGTGGCTTCCTGTACACTCACTGCACTGTGTGGATTCCTGTACACTCACTGCACTGTGTGGCTTCCTGTACACTCACTGCTCTGTGTGGATTCCTGTACACTCACTGCTCTGTGTGGATTCCTGTACACTCACTGCACTGTGTGGATTCCTGTACACTCACTGCACTGTGTGGCTTCCTGTACACTCACTGCACTGTGTGGCTTCCTGTACACTCACTGCACTGTGTGGCTTCCTGTACACTCACTGCTCAGTATGCAGTGGGAGAGAAGCCTCTGTCTAAGTGGCGTGTATTATTATTATCGGGTTACCGAAGCTACGTACCATTGCCGAAACTACGTACCGTTACCGTTGCCGAAGCTACGTACCGTTGCCGAAGCTACTTACCGTTGTTTGTAGAGATAGAATCCCAGGCCTGCCAACACGAGGCCAAAGAAAGGTACCAGGATGGCTATGACCATAGAGCTGCTTTTGGAGACATGGGGAGGACCTGCAGTGGTGATGTTGATCTCTCTCACCTTCATACCTACATGGGGAACAATCCAGGAGCAGGAGGAGGAGGAGGAGGAGCAGGAGGAGGAAGAGGAAGAGGAAGAGGAAGAGGAAGAGGAAGAGGAGGAGGAGGAAGAAGAGGAAGAGGAAGAGGAGGAAGAAGAGGGAAGAGGAGGAAGAAGAGGAAGAGGAGGAAGAGGAAGATGGGGAGGAAGAGGAAGATGAATTGGAAGAGGAGGAGGAGGAGGAGGACGAACAGGAGGAATAGGAAGAGGAGGACGACACAATGTTGGTGGTTACAATTGTCAAATGTGTAATTGTTGTGATAAGATTGAGTAGTTCTAAATCCTACCTACCTAGTCTCTGCAGCCCGAACTGTCCATAGTCTTTCCCCTGCAGACAGAAGCCTTGTTCTAAATCCTACCTACCTAGTCTCTGCAGCCCGAACTGTCCATAGTCTTTCCCCTGCAGACAGAAGCCTTGTTCTAAATCCTACCTACCTAGTCTCTGCAGCCCGAACTGTCCATAGTCTTTCCCCTGTATGAAGCCTTGGAATACATAACTGCCCCCGTCAGGTTCAGCTGAGACCTTTCACAGGAGATAAAAGAAAAACAGTGAACTTCTCCTTTGTTCAGACATGTAAAACCCATCTCGTTGAAATGACTGAGTTACTGATGTCTTCTGTCAATAACTCCTTATGAGCGGTCTGTCTGCCACACAGTACTACCATGTTTCTGTCTGTCTGCCGTACAGTCCTTCCATGTTACTGTCTGTCTGCCGTACAGTACTACCATGTTACTGTCTGTCTGCCGTACAGTACTACCATGTTTCTGTCTGTCTGCCGTCCAGTCCTACCATGTTACTGTCTGTCTGCCGTGCAGTCCTACCATGTTACTGTCTGTCTGCCGTGCAGTCCTACCATGTTACTGTCTGTCTGCCGTACAGTCCTACCATGTTACTGTCTGTCTGCCATCCAGTCCTACCATGTTACTGTCTGTCTGCCATCCAGTCCTACCATGTTACTGTCTGTCTGCCATGCAGTCCTACCATGTTACTGTCTGTCTGCCGTGCAGTCCTACCATGTTACTGTCTGTCTGTCGTTCAGTCCTACCATGTTACTGTCTGTCTGCCGTGCAGTCCTACCATGTTACTGTCTGTCTGTCATTCAGTCCTACCATGTTACTGTCTGTCTGCTGTTCAGTCCTACCATGTTACTGTCTGTCTGTCTGCCGTGCAGTCCTACCATGTCACTGTCTGTCTGCCGTGCAGTCCTACCATGTTACTGTCTGTCTGCCGTTCAGTCCTACCATGTTTCTGGCCTTTAAAGTTCTCAGTACTGTAGAGGAGTTGGTTAATAGTCCAATTCGACAGCCAGTTCTTCTGGATGTTTAACATATAGTCAAAGCAGCAAAGTTACGGAAGCCAAGAGACGCACTAAACATAGTCAATATACTAACTGTTCAATACATCACAGAGAGTTGAATCATATAAACAGTCAATATACGAACTGTTCAATACATCACAGAGAGTTGAATCATATAAACTGTCAATATACATCACAGAGAGTTGAATCATATAAACAGTCAATATACATCACAGAGAGTTGAATCATATAAACAGTCAATATACATCACAGAGAGTTGAATCATATAAACAGTCAATATACATCACAGAGAGTTGAATCATATAAACAGTCAATATACTAACTGTTCAATACATCACAGAGAGTTGAATCATATAAACAGTCAATATACGAACTGTTCAATACATCACAGAGAGTTGAATCATATAAACAGTCAATATACTAACTGTTCAATACATCACAGAGAGTTGAATCATATAAACAGTCAATATACTAACTGTTCAATACATCACAGAGAGTTGAATCATATAAACAGTCAATATACTAACTGTTCAATACATCACAGAGAGTTGAATCATATAAACAGTCAATATACTAACTGTTCAATACATCACAGAGAGTTGAATCATATAAACAGTCAATATACTAACTGTTCAATACATCACAGAGAGTTGAATCATATAAACACAGTCAATATACTAACTGTTCAATACATCACAGAGAGTTGAATCATATAAACACAGTCAATATACTAACTGTTCAATACATCACAGAGAGTTGAATCATAGAAACAGTCAATATACATCACAGAGAGTTGAATCATATAAACAGTCAATATACTAACTGTTCAATACATCACAGAGAGTTGAATCATAGAAACATAGTCAATATACTAACTGTTCAATACATCACAGAGTTGAATCATATAAACAGTCAATATACTAACTGTTCAATACATCACAGAGAGTTGAATCATAGAAACAGTCAATATACATCACAGAGAGTTGAATCATATAAACAGTCAATATACTAACGGTTCAATACATCACAGAGAGTTGAATCATAGAAACATAGTCAATATACTAACTGTTCAATACATCACAGAGTTGAATCATATAAACATAGTCAATATACGAACTGTTCAATACATCACAGAGAGTTGAATCATATAAACAGTCAATATACTAACTGTTCAATACATCACAGAGAGTTGAATCATATAAACAGTCAATATACTAACTGTTCAATACATCACAAAGAGTTGAATCATATAAACACAGTCAATATACTAACTGTTCAATACATCACAGAGAGTTGAATCATATAAACACAGTCAATATACTAACTGTTCAATACATCACAGAGAGTTGAATCATAGAAACAGTCAATATACTAACTGTTCAATACATCACAGAGTTGAATCATATAAACAGTCAATATACTAACTGTTCAATACATCACAGAGAGTTGAATCATAGAAACAGTCAATATACATCACAGAGAGTTGAATCATATAAACAGTCAATATACTAACTGTTCAATACATCACAGAGAGTTGAATCATAGAAACATAGTCAATATACTAACTGTTCAATACATCACAGAGAGTTGAATCATATAAACACAGTCAATATACTAACTGTTCAATACATCACAGAGAGTTGAATCATATAAACAGTCAATATACGAACTGTTCTATACATCACAGAGAGTTGAATCATATAAACACAGTCAATATACTAACTGTTCCATACATCACAGAGAGTTGAATCATATAAACACAGTCAATATACTAACTGTTCAATACATCACAGAGAGTTGAATCATATAAACAGTCAATATACGAACTGTTCAATACATCACAGAGAGTTGAATCATATAAACAGTCAATATACATCACAGAGAGTTGAATCATATAAACAGTCAATATACTAACTGTTCAATACATCACAGAGAGTTGAATCATATAAACAGTCAATATACATCACAGAGAGTTGAATCATATAAACACAGTCAATATACTAACTGTTCAATACATCACAGAGAGATGAATCATATAAACACAGTCAATATACATCACAGAGAGTTGAATCATATAAACACAGTCAATATACTAACTGTTCAATACATCACAGAGTTGAATCATAGAAACAGTCAATATACGAACTGTTCAATACATCACAGAGAGTTGAATCATATAAACACAGTC
>NW_025747399.1:0-22500 GCF_021184085.1 Oncorhynchus gorbuscha | reverse complement strand
ACCATGTACATTTACTGTATTCTTCTTATCATGTAATTTTACTGTATTCTTCTTATCATGTAAAGTTACTGTATTCTTCTTACCATGTACATTTACTGTATTCTTCTTATCATGTAAATTTACTGTATTCTTCTTATCATGTAAAGTTACTGTATTCTTCTTATCATGTAAATTTACTGTATTCTTCTTATCATGTAAAGTTACTGTATTCTTCTTATCATGTAAAGTTACTGTATTCTTCTTATCATGTAATTTACTGTATTCTTCTTATCATGTAAATTTACTGTATTCTTCTTATCATGTAAAGTTACTGTATTCTTCTTATCATGTAAAGTTACTGTATTCTTCTTATCATGTAAAGTTACTGTATTCTTCTTATCATGTAAAGTTACTGTATTCTTCTTATCATGTAAAGTTACTGTATTCTTATCATGTAAAGTTACTGTATTCTTCTTATCATGTAAAGTTACTGTATTCTTCTTATCATGTAAATGTACTGTATTCTTCTTACCTTGTATGTTGGGGCTTGGCGTTCCCTGTAAGGTTGCGGTAGGTTTCTCCGTCTGTTTGGAGCCCACTGGAAAGAAACATAGAATTATGTATCTCACAAATCGGCGCTGTTTCAGAGCACAGCAGAAACACCCTCGGGATGTTATCAAAAATAAACACTTTCATGACTGTGTTGCTAACACAGTACCTCTCCTTAATGTTGCAGAGCCTGCAAGGAAGATACATACTGTGTGTGTGTGTGTGTGTGTGTGTGTGTGTGTGTGTGTGTGTGTGTGTGTGTGTGTGTGTGTGTGTGTGTGTGTGTGTGTGTGTGTGTGTGTGTGTGTGTGTGTGTGTGTGTGTACATTTTACATCAGCTCTCAGAGAATAGAGTTTCTAACGCAACACACCATGACAGTTACTGAGATACAACGGCACCGCGGGAAATATGTAGACGCTTCTTCCAGGTGCTGTTTATGGCAGGAAGAGATTCTTTCCAGGTGCTGTTTATTTCAGGAAGAGATTCTTTCCAGGTGCTGTTTATTTCAGGAAGAGATTCTTTCCAGGTGCTGTTTATGGCAGGAAGATATTCTTCCAGGTGCTGTTTATGGCAGGAAGAGATTCCTTCAGGTGCTGTTTATGGCAGGAAGATATTCTTCCAGGTGCTGTTTATGGCAGGAAGAGATTCCTTCAGGTGCTGTTTATGGCAGGAAGAGATTCTTCCAGGTGCTGTTTATGGCAGGAAGATATTCTTTCCAGGTGCTGTTTATGGCAGGAAGAGATTCTTCCAGGTGCTGTTTACGGAAGGAAGAGATTCTTTCCAGGTGCTGTTTACGGCAGGAAGAGAGTCTTTCCAGGTGCTGTTTACGGCAGGAAGAGAGTCTTTCCAGGTGCTGTTTATGGCAGGAAGATATTCTTTCCAGGTGCTGTTTATGGCAGGAAGAGATTCCTTCAGGTGCTGTTTATGGCAGGAAGAGATTCTTTCCAGGTGCTGTTTATGGCAGGAAGAGATTCCTTCAGGTGCTGTTTATGGCAGGAAGAGATTCTTTCCAGGTGCTGTTTATGGCAGGAAGAGATTCTTTCCAGGTGCTGTTTATGGCAGGAAGAGATTCTTTCCAGGTGCTGTTTATTTCAGGAAGAGATTCTTTCCAGGTGCTGTTTATGGCAGGAAGAGATTCTTTCCAGGTTCTGTTTACGGCAGGAAGAGATTCTTTCCAGGTGCTGTTTATGGCAGGAAGAGATTCTTTCCAGGTGCTGTTTATGGCAGGAAGAGATTCTTTCCAGGTGCTGTTTATGGCAGGAAGAGATTCTTTCCAGGTGCTGTTTACGGCAGGAAGAGATTCTTTCCAGGTGCTGTTTATGGCAGGAAGAGATTCTTCCAGGTGCTGTTTATGGCAGGAAGAGATTCTTCCAGGTGCTGTTTATGGCAGGAAGAGATTCTTTCCAGGTGCTGTTTATGGCAGGAAGAGATTCCTTCAGGTGCTGTTTATGGCAGGAAGAGATTTTCAGGTGCTGTTTATGGCAGGAAGAGATTCCTTCAGGTGCTGTTTATGGCAGGAAGAGATTCCTTCAGGTTCTGTTTATGGCAGGAAGAGATTCTTTCCAGGTGCTGTTTATGGCAGGAAGAGATTCTTTCCAGGTGCTGTTTATGGCAGGAAGAGATTATTTCCAGGTGCTGTTTATGGCAGGAAGATATTCTTTCCAGATGCTGTTTATGGCAGGAAGAGATTCTTCAGGTGCTGTTTATGGCAGGAAGAGAGTCTTTCCAGGTGCTGTTTATGGCAGGAAGAGCTTCCTTCAGGTGCTGTTTATGGCAGGAAGAGATTCTTTCCAGGTGCTGTTTATGGCAGGAAGAGATTCTTCCAGGTGCCATAACCAGGAAGAGAGTACTTCCATGCCCAGTCATAACCAGCTTTCTACAGTACTTCTGTCCCAGCCATAACCAGCTTTCTACAGTACTTCTGTCCCAGACATAACCAGCTTTCTACAGTACTTCTGTCCCAACCATAACCAGCTTTCTACAGTACTTCTGTCCCAACCATAACCAGCTTTCTACAGTACTTCTGTCCCAGCCATAACCAGCTTTCTACAGTACTTCTGTCCAGACATAACCAGCTTTCTACAGTACTTCTGCCCAGACATAACCAGCTTTCTACAGTACTTCTGTCCCAGCCATAACCAGCTTTCTACAGTACTTCTGTCCCAGACCATAACCAGCTTTCTACAGTACTTCTGTCCCAACCATAACCAACTTTCTACAGTACTTCTGTCCCAACCATAACCAGCTTTCTACAGTACTTCTGTCCCAGACATAACCAGCTTTCTACAGTACTTCTGTCCCAACCATAACCAACTTTCTACAGTACTTCTGTCCCAACCATAACCAGCTTTCTACAGTACTTCTGTCCCAGACATAACCAGCTTTCTACAGTACTTCTGTCCAGACATAACCAGCTTTCTACAGTACTTCTGCCCAGACATAACCAGCTTTCTACAGTACTTCTGTCCAGACATAACCAGCTTTCTACAATACTTCTACACTTATTTGTCACATTTAGATATCTATTGTTTGTTCTCATCACTGGCATTGTATCTCAGTATCTGTCAAGTTGTGTTGGAAACATATATCAATATTATAGTATAAAACCAGATAGACTTCATTTCCCTACCTCTGCAGATGGGGACCTTACCGGTCCAGCTTCCATCAGACCTGCAGACCCTGTGTTCTGACCCCCCGGACAGGATGAAGCCAGGCTGGCAGGAGTAGAGCAGGGTGTAGCCATACGGAGCCAGCTCCATCCCAACCACGTCTGCATTGGGAGGGGACTTGGGCTGCTTACACGAATGGGCTGCAGAGAGAACACACACACACACGGAGAGTTAATCAGGGACGTGAACAGGGAAACATATTACAGAGGCTTGTGAAAGTATTTACCCCCCTTGGAATTTTCCCTATTTTGTTGCCTTACAACTTGGAATTAATTATTTATTTTTTTGGGGGGACAAACAAGAAATAACACTAGAAAACAGAAAACTTGAATGTGTATAATTATTCACCCCCTCAAAGTCAATACTTTGTAGAGGCACCTTGTGCAGCAATTACAGCTGCAAGTCTCTTGGGGTATGTCTCTATAAGTTTGGCACATCTATTCACTGGGATGTTTGCCCATTCTTTAAGGCAAAACTGTTTCAGCTCCATCAAGTTGGATGGGTTCCGCTGGTGTACAGCAATCTTTAAGTCATACCGCAGATTCTCAATTGGATTGAGGTGTGGGCTTTGACTAGGTCATTCCAAGACATTTAAATGTTTCCCCTTAAACCATTCGAGCGTTGCTTTAGCAGTATGCTTAGGGTCATTGTCCTGCTGGAAGGTGAACCTCCGTCTCAGTCTCAAATCGGTGAAAGACTGAAACAGGTTTCCCTCCAGAATTTCCCTGTATTTAGCGCCATCCATCATTCCTTCAATTCTGACCAGTTTCCCAGTCCCTACCGATGAAAAACATCCCCACAACATGATGCTGCCACCACCATGCTTCACTGTGGGGATGATGTTCTCGGGGAAATGAGAGGTGTTGGGTTTGCACCAGAAATAGCATTTTCCTTGATGGCCAAAAAGCTAAATTTTAGTCTCATCTGACCAGAGTACCTTCTTTCCATATGTCTGGGGAGTCTCCCACATGCCTTTTGGCGAACACCAAATGTGTTTTCTTATTTTCTTCTTTAAGCTTATTTTTTTATCCTATGGACAGATATTCCAATCTCCGCTGTGGAGCTTTTCAGCTCCTTCAGTATTATCTTTGATCTCTTTGGTGCCTCTCTGATTAATGCCATCTTTGCCTGCTCCGTGATGTTTGGTAGGTGGCCCTCTCTCTTGGCAGGTTTGTTGTGATGACACAATCTTTCCATTTTTTTTAAATAATTGATTTAACGGTGCGCTGTGGGGATGTTCAAAGTTTCAGATATTTTTTCATAACCCAACCGTGGTCTGTACTTCTCCACTACTTTGTCCCTGACCTGTTTGGAGAGCTCCTTGGTCTTCATGGTGCCGTTTGCTTGGTGGTGCCCCTTGCTTAGTGGTGTTGCAGACTCTTGGGCCTTTCAGAACAGGTGTGTATTTACTGTCATGTGACACTTAGATTGCACACAGGTGGACTTTATTTAACTAATTATGTGACTTCTGAAGGTAATTGGTTGCACCAGATCTTGTTTAAGGGCTTCTTAGTAAAGGGGGTGAATACATATGCACACACCAATTTTCAGTTTTTTAAAAATATTTTTTATTTTTTAAAATAGGTTATTTTTTCTAGTTCACTTCACCAATTTTGTGTCTGTCCATTACATTAAATCCAAATAAAACATCTATTTAAATTACAGGTTGTATTGCAACAAAATAGGGAAAACACCAAGGGGGATGAACACTTTTGCAAGGCCCTGTAGGTCAACACCAGGGATGGGCAAGGCCCTGTAGGTCAACACCAGGGATGGGCAAGGCCCTGTAGGTCAACACCAGGGATGGGCAAGGCCCTGTAGGTCAACACCAGGGATGGGCAAGGCCCTGTAGGTCAACACCAGGGATGGGCAAGGCCCTGTAGGTCAACACCTGGGATGGGCAAGGCCCTGTAGGTCAACACCTGGGATGGGCAAGGCCCTGTAGGTCAACACCAGGGATGGGTAAGGCCCTGTAGGTCAACACCAGGGATGGGCAAGGCGCTGTAGGTCAACACCAGGGATGGGCAAGGCCCTGTAGGTCAACACCAGGGATGGGCAAGGCCCTGTAGGTCAACACCAGGATGGGCAAGGCCCTGTAGGTCAACACCAGGGATGGGCAAGGCCCTGTAGGTCAACACCAGGGATGGGCAAGGCCCTGTAGGTCAACACAACACCAGGGATGGGCAAGGCCCTGTAGGTCAACACCAGGGATGGGCAAGGCCCTGTAGGTCAACACCAGGGATGGGCAAGGCGCTGTAGGTCAACACCAGGGATGGGCAAGGCCCTGTAGGTCAACACCAGGGATGGGCAAGGCCCTGTAGGTCAACACCAGGGATGGGCAAGGCGCTGTAGGTCAACACCAGGGATGGGCAAGGCCCTGTAGGTCGAGTTGAAGATATCCTGAATCTACTAAACTAATGAGTTGAAGATATCATGAATCTACTAAACTAATGAGTTGAAGATATCCTGAATCTACTAAACTAATGAGTTGAAGATATCCTGAATCTACTAAACTAATGAGTTGAAGATATCATGAATCTACTAAACTAATGAGTTGAAGATATCCTGAATCGACTAAACTAATGAGTTGAAGATATCCTGAATCTACTAAACTAATGAGTTGAAGATATCCTGAATCTACTAAACTAATGAGTTGAAGATATCCTGAATCGACTAAACTAATGAGTTGAAGATATCCTGAATCTACTAAACTAATGTGTTGAAGATATCCTGAATCTACTAAACTAATGAGTTGAAGCTATCCTGAATCTACTAAACTAATGAGTTGAAGACATGAGTTCATGACAGAGTCACAGCAGTGAATTGACCCTTCATGTTGTGTTAGTGACAGAGTCACAGCAGTGAATTGGCCCTTCATGTTGTGTTAGTGACAGAGTCACAGCAGTGAATTGGCCCTTCATGTTGTGTTAGTGACAGAGTCACAGCAGTGAATTGGCCCTTCATGTTGTGTTAGTGACAGAGTCACAGCAGTGAATTGGCCCTTCATGTTGTGTTAGTGACAGAGTCACAGCAGTGAATTGGCCCTTCATGATTTAGTGACATTAACTCTAATAGGAAATAGGGAGGATGGAAGGGCTGTGTTCTGCTCCATCACAGAGAGAAGATGGAGGAGGGAATGAGGGAGGAGGAGGAGAGGGCTGTGTTCTGCTCAATCACAGAGAGAAGATGGAGGAGGGAATGAGGGAGGAGGAGAGAGGGAGGAGGAGGGAGAAAGACAGAGCTGGTCCAGACCAAGGACTGACTTTGTGATTTTAATATGATGCTGAGAGGAGATGAAATGAGAGGCTATGGCTGTCTTCAGCTGCAGGACGGCTCCCACACAGACATGAGTAAGAGTTGGACGTTAGGGAGGTGGAGGGAGGACCAGACAGGACAGGAGCAGACAGGACAGGAGCACACAGGACCAGACAGGACAGGACCAGACAGGACAGGAGAACACAGGACCAGACAGGACAGGAGCAGACAGGACAGGAGCAGACAGGACAGGACCAGACAGGACAGGAGCAGACAGGACAGGAACAGACAGGACAGGACCAGACAGGACAGGACCCGACAGGACCAGACAGGACAGGACCAGACAAGACCAGACAGGACAGGAGCACACAGGACCAGACAGGACAGGAGCACACAGGACCAGACAGGACAGGAGCACACAGGACCAGACAGGACAGGAGCAGCCAGGACAGGACCAGACAGGACAGGACCAGACAGGACAGGAGCAGCCAGGACAGGACCAGACAGGACAGGACCCGACAGGACCAGACAGGACAGGACCAGACAAGACCAGACAGGACAGGAGCACACAGGACCAGACAGGACAGGAGCACACAGGACCAGACAGGACAGGAGCAGCCAGGACAGGACCAGACAGGACAGGACCAGACAGGACAGGAGCAGCCAGGACAGGACCAGACAGGACAGGACCAGACAGGACAGGACCAGACAGGACAGGACCAGACAGGACAGGAGCACACAGGACCAGACAGGACAGGACCAGACAGGACAGGAGCAGCCAGGACAGGACCAGACAGGACAGGACCAGACAGGACAGGAGCAGCCAGGACAGGAGCAGCCAGGACAGGACCAGACAGGACAGGACCAGACAGGACAGGACCAGACAAGACAGGAGCAGCCAGGACAGGACCAGACAGGACAGGACCAGACAGGACAGGAGCAGACAGGACAGGACCAGACAGGACAGGAGCAGCCAGGACAGGACCAGACAGGACAGGAGCAGCCAGGACAGGACCAGACATGACAGGACCAGACAGGACAGGAGCAGCCAGGACAGGACCAGACAGGACAGGAGAAGCCAGGACAGGACCAGACAGGACAGGAGCCGACAGGACAGGAGCCGACAGGACAGGACCAGACAGGACCAGACAGGACAGGACCAGACAGGACAGGAGCAGCCAGGACAGGACCCGACAGGACCAGACAGGACAGGACCAGACAGGACAGGACCCGACAGGACCAGACAGGACAGGACCAGACAGGACAGGACCAGACAGGACAGGAGCAGCCAGGACAGGAGCAGCCAGGACAGGACCAGACAGGACAGGACCAGCCAGGACAGGAGCAGCCAGGACAGGACCACACCACATGGCAGTGCAGTAGACAGATCAGCCAGACCACTGAGATACTGTACATAAATAACCACACAGACACACCATTGGGGTACGGAGGATACAGACGTTGTATTAGCGAACGGAGCATTTTTCCCATCAAAGGGTAATTCCAATGGGACTTCTGTCTCGGGGAGTAGTTATGATAATAGTGATTATGAAATATCATTTTCATCAGCAATAAATCATAATCCTATGCAAATGTGTACAGTAGTAATGTTTCCTTTTAATGTCGGATGAATCAGTGTAAATAGCAGGCACTTATCACTCTTAAAATACTAATGTTGAATACATCAGTCGTGTGATGTGGCGTGTCCCAGAGGAAAAGCCCCTCTGGCTTCGGGAAACTGACAGCGATTGGCCAGGCAACATTCTGCACACTTCACAGGGGAACTGACAGCGATTGGCCAGGCAACATTCTACACACTTCACAGGGGAACTGACAGCGATTGGCCAGGCAACATTCTACACACTTCACAGGGGAACTGACAGCGATTGGCCAGGCAACATTCTACACACTTCACAGGGGAACTGACAGCGATTGGCCAGGCAACATTCTACACACTTCATAGGGGAACTGACAGCGATTGGCCAGGCAACATTCTACACACTTCATAGGGAAACTGACAGCGATTGGCCAGGCAACATTCTACACACTTCAGGACAGTGATTGGCCAGACAACATTCTACACACTTCATAAGTAAACTGACAGTGATTGGACAGACAACATTCTACACACTTCATAAGAAACTGACAGTGATTGGCAGACAACATTCTCACAATGGTAACTGACAGTGATTGCAGAGCGGACTTCATAAGGAAACAGGAGATTCATAAGGAAACTGACAGTGATTGAGACAACATTCTACACACTTCATAAGAAACTGACAGTGATTGGCCAGGCAACATTCTACACACTTCATAGGGAACTGACAGTGATTGGCCAGGCATTCTAGACACGTCAGGGGAACTGAGGAAGAGGCAACATTCTGACACTTCAGAGGAAACTGATAGCGATTGGCCAGGCAACATTCTACACACTTCACAGGGAAACTGAGATTGGCCAGGCAACATTCTACACACTTCACAGGGAAACTGCAGATTGGCCAGGCAACATTCTACACACTTCATAGGGGAACTGCAGAAGATTGGCCAGGCAACATTCTACACACTTCACAGGGAACTGACAGGATTGCCCAGGCAGGGGAACTGAGAGGAGATTCTACACACTTCATAGGGGAACTGACAGCGATTGGCCAGGCAACATTCTAGGACTTCATAGGGCTGAGACTGGATTGGCCAGGCAACATTCTAGATTGAGGACTGCAGGCTACAACTGAGGAATAGGAGAACCATGGGGCAGACACACTCATAGGCATGGTGTTGATTGCAGGAAGGAGATGTGAAGTGGAGAGGAGGGAGGACGGAGAAGAGGAGAGAGGGATAGAGGACTGAGGGACTGAGGATAGAGGATAGGGACTGAGAATAAGGAGAGAGGAGAGAGGACTGAAGAGAGGTGGAGAGGATAGAGGATAGAGGACTGAGGAAGAGGAGGTTGTGAGAGCAGAAGAGGACTGAGGAAGAGAGAGAAGAGAGAGGAAAGAGCAAAGAGAGGGAAGAGCAGAGAGAGGAGAGGAAGATGACAAGGAAGAGATAAGGAGAGGGGACTGAGGAAGAGAGGAGGGGGAACTGGGAATAGGAGGGGGAGAGGGGAAGATGATAGGAAGAGATAGGAGGGGAACTGAGGAATAGGAAGGGAGAGAGGAGAGGACTGAGGAAGGGAGAGAGGACTGATGAATAGAGGAAGTGGAGAGAGGTGGAGGAGAGGGGACAGACTGAGGAAGAGGAGACTGAGGCTAGAGGAGAGGAAGATGACAGAGGAAGAGATAAGGAGAGGGGACTGAGGAAGAGGAGAGAGGCTAGAGGAGAGGAAGATGACAGAGGAAGAGATAAGGAGAGGGGACTGAGGAAGAGGAGAGAGGCTAGAGGAGAGGAAGATGACAGAGGAAGAGATAAGGAGAGGGGACTGAGGAAGAGGAGAGAGGCTAGAGGAGAGGAAGATGACAGAGGAAGAGATGAGGAGAGCTCACGGATGCATGTTGGCTGAGATCCGCTCCAGGTGAGGTCAGACAGGCAGAGTCGGGTGGTGGAACCCTGGAGTAGGTGGCCCTGCTGGCACTGGAACTCCACCTTACTGCCCACCTGGTTCAGAGAGACAGACATAGAGATATTACTAAACTCCACCTTACTGCCCACCTGGTTCAGACAGACAGACAGACAGACAGACATTACTAAACTCCTTACTGCCCACCTGGTTCAGAGAGACAGACATTACTAAACTCCTTACTGCCCACCTGGTTCAGAGAGACAGACATTACTAAACCCCACATTACTGCCCACCTGGTTCAGAGAGACAGACATTACTAAACCCCTTACTGCCCACCTGGTTCAGAGAGACAGACAGACATTACTAAACCCCTTACTGCCCAGCTGGTTCAGAGAGACAGAGAGACATTACTAAACTCCACCTTACTGCCCCCCTGGTTCAGAGAGACAGACATTACTAAACCCCACATTACTGCCCACCTGGTTCAGAGAGACAGACATTACTAAACTCCACCTTACTGCCCAACTGGTTCAGAGAGACAGACATTACTAAACTCCTTACTGCCCATCTGGTTCAGAGAGACAGACATTACTAAACTCCACCTTACTGCCCACCTGGTTCAGAGAGACAGACATTACTAAACTCCACCTTACTGCCCACCTGGTTCAGAGAGACAGACAGACATTACTAAACCCCTTACTGCCCACCTGGTTCAGAGAGACAGACATTACTAAACCCCTTACTGCCCACCTGGTTCAGAGAGACAGACATTACTAAACTCCTTACTGCCCACCTGGTTCAGAGAGACAGACATTACTAAACTCCACCTTACTGCCCACCTGGTTCAGAGAGACAGACAGACATTACTAAACTCCACCTTACTGCCCACCTGGTTCAGACAGACAGACAGACATTACTAAACTCCTTACTGCCCATCTGGTTCAGAGAGACAGACATTACTAAACCCACCTTACTGCCCACCTGGTTCAGAGAGACAGACATTACTAAACCCACCTTACTGCCCACCTGGTTCAGAGAGACAGACATTACTAAACCCCTTACTGCCCACCTGGTTCAGAGAGACAGACATTACTAAACTCCACCTTACTGCCCACCTGGTTCAGAGAGACAGACATTACTAAACCCCTTACTGCCCACCTGGTTCAGAGAGACAGACATTACTAAACCCCTTATTGCCCACCTGGTTCAGAGAGACAGACATTACTAAACTCCACCTTACTGCCCACCAATCATGGCCGACAGTGATACAGCCTGGGTCTGTAGTGACTAGAGACAGAGATGCCTTAACCCACTGCCCACCTGGTTACTTTTAGAGAGACAGACAGTTACTAAACCTCAAAGACAGTTAAGCCCAATTAACCTCAGAGAGACAGTCTTTAGGTTCAAATTGCATCACCTTACTGCCCACCTGGTTCAGAGAGACAGACAGAGAGAGAGACAGACATTACTAAACCCCTTATTGCCCACCTGGTTCAGAGAGACAGACATTACTAAAGACAGAGACAGAGGTTCAGAGAGAGAGACAGACTAAACCCCTTATTGCCCACCTGGTTCAGAAGACAGACAGAGACTAAACCCCAGACTGCCCAGCTGGTTCAGAGAGACAGAGACATTACTAAACTCCACCTTAGAGCCCCCTGGTTCAGACAGACAGACAGACATTACTAAACTCCTTACTGCCCACAGAGGTTCAGAGAGACAGACATTACTAAACCCCACAGACTGAGACCTGGTTCAGAGAGACAGACATTACTAAACTCCACCTTACTGCCCACCTGGTTCAGAGAGACAGACATTACTAAACCCCTTATTGCCCACCTGGTTCAGAGAGACAGACATTACTAAACCCAGAGCCCACCAGGTTCAGAGAGACAGACAGACTAAACAGAGACCTTACAGAGACCAATCACAGAGAGAGACAGAGACAGCCTGGAAGAGAGAGACCAGGGTCTGAGAGACGAGACTAGGACTGAGATGCAGTGCCTTAGACCGCTGAACCAGAGTCTGTAGACAGACGCCTCTAGCACTGAGATGCAGTGCCTTAGAGACAGAGAGCCACTCAGGAGCCCCCGAATACTTTTAGGATGAGTCCAGTTAAGTCTAATTAACCTCAAAGACAGTTAAGTCTAATTAACCTCAAAGACAGAGAGAGACAAATTGCATCACTATTGGAAATGTGTGAAAGCATATTTGAGAGAGAGAGACAGAGAGACATACAGAGAGAGAGAGAGAGAGAGAGACAGAGACAGAGACAGAGACAGAGACAGAGAGAGAGAGAGAGACAGAGAGGCAGAAAGACAGAGAGAGAGAGAGAGAGAGAGAGAGAGAGACAGAGAGAGAGACAGAGACACAGAGACAGAGAGAGAGAGAGAGACAGAGAGAGAGAGAGAGAGAGAGAGAGAGAGAGACACAGAGACAGAGAGAGACAGAGAGAGAGAGAGAGAGAGAGAGAGAGAGAGAGAGAGAGAGAGAGAGAGAGAGAGAGAGAGACAGAGAGAGACAGAGAGAGACAGAGAGAGAGACAGAGAGAGAGAGAGAGACAGAGAGAGAGAGAGAGAGACAGAGAGAGAGAGAGAGAGAGAGAGACAGAGAGAGAGAGAGAGAGAGACAGAGAGAGACAGAGAGAGAGAGAGAGACAGACAGAGAGACTCTAGAGAGAGACAGAGAGAGACAGAGAGAGAGAGACAGACAGAGACTGCCTTGCCTTGCGCCAATATAACATCATCCAACAGAATACAAGATGATTCCAATCCAGACACATTTAGATCTTCCAGCTGGTGGGTTGGACTGTGGTTTCACATATCATCACATCATCCATACAGTCCATACAGTTTCAGTACAGTCAGTTCACACACGCTCCCAGTCCAACATCCTCAGAACCAGACACAACCTTAAACCAGTACTCTATCATCGTTGGTACAGTACAGTCAGTTCACAGACACGCTCCCAGTCAACATCCTCAGAACCAGTACTCGACATCTTAAACCAGTACTCTATCACCCTTGAACAGTACAGTCAGTTCACACACGCTCCCAGTCCAACATCCTCAGAACCAGACAGTTTTAAACCTTAAACCAGTACTCTATCATCGTTGGTACAGTACAGTCTCAGGCCAACATACTGTATCCTCAGAACCAGACACAACCTTAAACCAGTACTCTATCATCGTTGGTACAGTACAGTCTCAGTCCAACATACTGCACGCTCAGAACCAGACAGTTTTAAACCTTAAACCAGTACTCTATCATCGTTGGTACAGTACAGTCCCAGTCCAACATACTGTATCCTCAGAACCGGACATGACCTTAAACCAGTACTCTATCATCGTTGGTACAGTACAGTCTCAGTCCAACATACTGCACCCTCAGAACCAGACAGTTTTAAACCTTAAACCAGTACTCTATCATCGTTGGTACAGTACAGTCTCAGTCCAACATACTGCATCCTCAGAACCAGACACAACCTTAAACCAGTACTCTATCATCGTTGGTACAGTACAGTCTCAGTCCAACATACTGCACCCTCAGAACCGGACACGACCTTAAACCAGTACTCTATCATCGTTGGTACAGTACAGTCTCAGTCCAACATACTGCACCCTCAGAACCGGACACGTTTTACCTTAAACCAGTACTCTATCATCGTTGGTACAGTACAGTCCCAGTCCAACATACTTCACCCTCAGAACCGGACATGACCTTAAACCAGTACTCTATCATCGTTGGTACAGTACAGTGTCAGTCCAACATACTGTACTGGGGTTCAAAATGGTCACCACTTTCTTTGGTAAAAAGCTGAGGGATTGGGTCTGGAGAAATGTAACCACTCTCAAATTCATAGACAAGAGCTGTGGATGCAAGGACTGACCATCTATGAGTTTTTTAAATGATAGTTTTAACCATGGGGGGGATGTACCCATCCCAGATTGCCACTTTAAAGGTATCGAGAAGGGAACAGTCCTTTCAACCGTACCTTGAACCCCAGGCTGATGTTCATGGAGCCGTGTTCAGGTGTTCCTGGGTTCTCACACGTCGTCCTGGATGGTTCTAGAAGGACATAGATCACAATCACCCTGGGTTACTATCATGAGTCTGTCATATCTACGGAAGCACACTTTGTAGAGTCTCTTATTAAACATATGGGGGGGGGCGATTCAGATCCGATTCAGACCCGATTCAGACCAGATTCAGACCCGATTCAGACCCGATTCAGACCCAATTCAGACCCAATTCAGTCCCAATTCAGTCCCGATGCAGACCCGATGAAGACCCGATGCAGACCCGATTCAGTCCCGATTCAGACCCGATTCAGACCCGATTCAGACCCGATTCAGACCCGATTCAGTCCCGATTTAGACCCGATTCAGACCCGATTCAGACCCGATTCAGACACGATTCAGACACGATTCAGACCCGATTCAGACCAGATTCAGTCCCGATTTAGACCCGATTCAGACCCGAATCCGACCCGATTCAGACACGATTCAGACACGATTCAGACACGATTCATGCACACGTAAATGGTGTATTTGTACTTAAATCCCTCATAATTGCACCACCTTTACGTGCGATGAAACGATCAATAAGGTATTTTCTAAGTGGAACAGCATCTACGTTCTTTATTGTGATGTTTGGACAAGGGGATTGTAAAATAACTAATCAAAATTTGGGGTCATTTAGAAATGTTACCTATAGACTGTAGCTTTTATTCACAGTATGATGTTACCTATAGACTGTAGCTGTTACAGTATGACTTAGACAGTAATGTGTGCATACATTCTACAGTATGGTGTTGGTATAGACCTGTTACAGTATGGGACTGTAGCTGTTACCCACTAGACTGTAGCTGTTACAGTATGATGTTGTTACACCATGCTCTATGATGTTACCAACTGAGCTACAGAAGGACCGTTGTAAACCTATAGACTGTAGCTGTTACATCCTATAGACTGTAGCTGTTACAGTATGATGTTACCTTAGAAATGTTACCTATAGACTGTAGACTGTAGCTAGACTGTAGCTGTTACCTATAGACTGTAGCTGTTACAGTATGATAATGTTACCTGTACACTGTAGTTGTTACAGTATGATGTTACCTATAGACTGTAGCTGTTACCTATAGACTGTATCTGTTACAGTATGTTGTTACCTATAGACTGTAGCTGTTACAGTATGATGTTACCTGTAGACTGTAGCTGTTACAGTATGATGTTACCTGTAGACTGTAGCTGTTACAGTATGTTGTTACCTATAGACTGTAGCTGTTACAGTATGATGTTACCTATAGACTGTAGCTGTTACAGTATGATGTTGTTACCTATAGACTGTAGCTGTTATAGTATGATGTTGTTACCTATAGACTGTAGCTGTTACAGTATGATGTTACCTATAGACTGTAGCTGTTACAGTATGTTGTTACCTATAGACTGTAGCTGTTACAGTATGATGTTACCTATAGACTGTAGCTGTTACAGTATGATGTTACCTGTAGACTGTAGCTGTTACAGTATGATGTTACCTGTAGACTGTAGCTGTTACAGTATGATGTTACCTATAGACTGTAGCTGCTACCTATAGACTGTAGCTGTTATAGTATGATGTTGTTACCTATAGACTGTAGCTGTTACAGTATGATGTTACCTATAGACTGTAGCTGTTACAGTATGATGTTGTTACCTATAGACTGTAGCTGTTACAGTATGATGTTACCAATAGACTGTAGCTGTTACAGTATGATGTTACCTATAGACTGTAGCTGTTACAGTATGTTGTTACCTATAGACTGTAGCTGTTACAGTATGATGTTACCTATAGACTGTAGCTGTTACAGTATGATGTTGATACCTATAGACTGTAGCTGTTACAGTATGGTGTTGTTACCCACCTATGCATCGTGGCTGAGAGCCGCTCCAGGCGCTGTCGTCCTGACAGATGCGTGTAGTTGACCCCACCAGGACATAGGGGGCGCTACAGCTGAAGGTAACCTCTGACTTGTAGATTAAACTTCGTCCTTCTCTTTTCCCCTTGGCTGGGGTACCAGGGTCTCCACAGAACTTGGCTGGAATGGAGATGCCCCAAAACATAACATAGCTTTAAGTTCACTGAATTCATCCTGACTCGTAAATGAAACAACTCTGTAAATTAATTTACATTACATTACATTTAAGTCATTTAGCAGACGCTCTTATCCAGAGCGACTTACAAATTGGTGCATTCACCTTATGACATCCAGTGGAACAGCCACTTTACAATAGTGCATCTACATTTTAAGGGGGGGGGGGTGAGAAGGATTACTTTATCCTATCCTAGGTATTCCTTAAAGAGGTGGGGTTTCAGGTGTCTCCGGAAGGTGGTGATTGACTCCGCTGTCCTGGCGTCGTGAGGGAGTTTGTTCCACCATTGGGGCTGGAGCCAGAGCAGCGAACAGTTTTGACTGGGCTGAGCGGGAACTGTACTTCCTCAGTGGTAGGGAAGCCTAATGAACAGGCCAGAGGTGGATGAACGCAGTGCCCTTATTTGGGTGTAGGGCCTGATCAGAGCCTGGAGGTACTGAGGTGCCGTTCCCCTCACAGCTCCGTAGGCAAGCACCATGGTCAAATTCCTCACTCATGTTTGTTTTATCCATGTTTATAGTGCATATGGGCAGATCATATGGCATATTATATGGCTGGGAGTGGAGAGACCCAAAACCCTGTCTTTAATTCAGTGGGTTATTCTTCATTTAGTCCAGGGCTGTCAAACTCATTCCATGTGAGGGACCCAATGGCTGTTGGTTTTGTTATTTCCTTTTAATTGGTTTCCAATGAAGACCTAGACAACCAGGTGAGGGGACTTCCTAACTAGCCAATGAAGACCTACACAACCAGGTGAGGGGAGTTCCTAACTAATCAATGAAGACCTAGACAACCAGGTGAGGGGAGATCCTAACTAATCAATGAAGACAACCAGGTGAGGGGAGATCCTAACTAGCCAATGAAGACCTACACAACCAGGTGAGGGGAGTTCCTAACTAATCAATGAAGACCTAGACAACCAGGTGAGGGGAGATCCTAACTAGCCAATGAAGACCTAGACAACCAGGTGAGGGGACTTCCTAACTAGCCAATGAAGACCTAGACAACCAGGTGAGGGGAGATCCTAACTAGCCAATGAAGACCTAGACAACCAGGTGAGGGGAGATCCTAACTAGCCAATGAAGACCTAGACAACCAGGTGAGGGGAGATCCTAACTAATCAATGAAGACAACCAGGTGAGGGGAGATCCTAACTAGCCAATGAAGACCTAGACAACCAGGTGAGGGAACTTCCTAACTAATCAATGAAGACCTAGACAACCAGGTGAGGGGAGTTCCTAACTAGCCAATGAAGACCTAGACAACCAGGTGAGGGGAGTTCCTAACTAATCAATGAAGACCTAGACAACCAGGTGAGGGGAGTTCCTAACCAGCCAATGAAGACCTAGACAACCAGGTGAGGGGAGTTCCTAAATAGCCAATGAAGACCTAGACAACCAGGTGAGGGGAGTTCCTAACCAGCCAATGAAGACCTAGACAACCAGGTGAGGGGAGTTCCTAACTAATCAATGAAGACCTAGACAACCAGGTGAGGGGAGATCCTAACTAATCAATGAAGACAACCAGGTGAGGGGAGTTCCTAACTAGCCAATGAAGACCTAGACAACCAGGTGAGGGGACTTCCTAACTAATCAATGAAGACAACCAGGTGAGGGGAGTTCCTAACTAGCCAATGAAGACCTAGACAACCAGGTGAGGGGACTTCCTAACTAATCAATGAAGACAACCAGGTGAGGGGAGTTCCTAACTAGCCAATGAAGACCTAGACAACCAGGTGAGGTGACTTCCTAACTAATCAATGAAGTCAACCAGGTGAGGGGAGTTCCTAACTAGCCAATGAAGACCTAGACAACCAGGTGAGGGGAGTTCCTAACTAGCCAATGAAGACCTAGACAACCAGGTGAGGGGAGTTCCTAACTAGCCAATGAAGACCTAGACAACCAGGTGAGGGGACTTCCTAACTAGCCAATGAAGACCTAGACAACCAGGTGAGGAGAGTTCCTAACTAGCCAATGAAGACCTAGACAACCAGGTGAGGGGAGTTCCTAACTAGCCAATGAAGACCTAGACAACCAGGTGAGGGGAGTTCCTAACTAGCCAATGAAGACAACCAGGTGAGGGGAGTTCCTAACTAGCCAATGAAGACCTAGACAACAAGGTGAAGAGAGTTCAAGCACAAGGGAGGAGTGAAAACACACAGACACATTCGTTCCTCCATGGAATGAGTTTGATGAATGATTAATTACCTGTGATTAATTATTCATTAGGGAAAGGAAAGGGGTATACCTAGTCAGTTGCACATGTGTCTTCCGTATTTAACCCTCAATCAGAGAGCGGTTCAAGCAGCGAAGCCGTGAGAAACTAATGGATTGGTTTGCCTTCATTATTATGAATCCCCGTTAACTGACACCTTAATGAGCCCTATTCTTCCTGTGGTTCTTCTGGGGCATCACAGTTTCAAACATATTCCACATACCTAAAACATATTCCACGTAACTAAAACATATTCCACATACCTAAAACATATTCCACCGGTAGTTTAGCATCTGCTTCATCTGACCACTTCCTTACTGACTGAGTCACTGGTGGTTCCTGCTTTATTTTTAGCTTGTAAGCAGGAAGGCTAGAATTATGGTAAGATTTGCCAAATGGAGGGCGAGGGAGAGCTTTGTACGTGTCTCTGTGTGTGGAGTAAAGGTGGTCTAGAGGTTTTTTTCCCTCTGGTTGCACATTTAACATGCTGATAGAAATTTGGTAAAACAAATTTTAGTGTCCCTGCATTAAAGCCCCCGGCCACTAGGAGCGCCGCCTCTGGATGAGCGTTTTCCTGTCTGCTTATGGCGGAATACAGCTCATTGAGTGTGTGATCTTAGTGCCAGCATCGGTCTGTGGTGTTCTGTAGACAGCTACGAAAAATACAGATGAAAACTCTCTAGGTAGATAGTGTGTTCTATTATTTGACACTGCTGGTCATCTATGAACATTTGAACATCTTGGCCATGTTCTGTTATAATCTCTACCCGGCACAGCCAGAAGAGGACTGACCACCCCTCATAGCCTGGTTCCTCTCTAGGTTTCTTCTTAGGTTCTGGCCTTTCTAGGGAGTTTTTCCTAGCTACTGTGCTTCTACACCTGCATTGCTTGCTGTTTGGGGCTTTAGGCTGGGTTTCTGTACAGCACTTTGTGACATCAGCTGATGCAAGAAGGGCTTTATAAATACATTTGATTGATTGATTCTATAGCTTATCATGAGATACTCTACCTCAGGCGAGCAAAACCTTAGACAATTTCTTAGATATCGTGCACCAGCTGTTGTTTACATATATGCATAGTCCACCACCCCTTGTCTTCCCAGATGCTGCTGTTCTATCCTGCCGATACAGCGTATAACCAGCCATCTGTATGTTGATATTGTCGTCGTTCAGCCACGACTCCGTAAAGAAATACATATTACCATTTTTAATGCCCTGTTGGTAGTTTAATCTTCCTACGTAGGTCATCGATTTTATGTTCTAATGATTGCATGTTAGCTAGAAGAACGGAAGGCAGGGGTGGTTTATTCGATCGCCTATGAATTCTCAGAAGGTAGGGGTGGTTTATTCAATCGCCTATGAATTCTCAGAAGGTAGGGGTGGTTTATTCAATCGCCTATGAATTCTCAGAAGGTAGGGGTGGTTTATTCAATCGCCTATGAATTCTCAGAAGGTAGGGGTGGTTTATTCAATCGCCTATGAATTCTCAGAAGGTAGGGGTGGTTTATTCAATCGCCTATGAATTCTCAGAAGGTAGGGGTGGTTTATTCAATCGCCTATGAATTCTCAGAAGGTAGGGGTGGTTTATTCAATCGCCTATGAATTCTCAGAAGGTAGGGGTGGTTTATTCGATCGCCTATGAATTCTCAGAAGGTAGGGGTGGTTTATTCAATCGCCTATGAATTCTCAGAAGGTAGGGGTGGTTTATTCGATCGCCTATGAATTCTCAGAATCAAATCAAATCAAATCAAATGTATTTATATAGCCCTTCGTACATCAGCTGATATCTCAAAGTGCTGTACAGAAACCCAGCCTAAAACCCCAAACAGCAAACAATGCAGGTGTAAAAGCACGGTGGCTAGGGGTGGTTAGGGGTGAAGGTAGGGGTGGTTTATTCAATCGCCTATGAATTCTCAGAAGGTAGCCCGACCTCGGTCCTCTTTTTCTCCATCATCACTTCACGCAAATGATGGGGATTTGGGCCTGTTCCTGGGAAAGCAGTATGTCCTTCACGCCGGGCTCGTCAAACTTGTTAAAGGAAATAAAAAGGATTCTGCCAGTTCGTGATGAGTGATCGCTGTTCTGATGTCCAGAAGTTATTTTTCGGTCTCAAGAGATGGTAGCAGCAACATTATGTACAAAATAAGTTTAAAAAATAAGTTACAACCAACGACAAAAAACGAAGATAAAAACACAATCGGTTAGGAACATGTAAAACGTAGCCATCTTCTCTGTGCCGTCATAACTAAAACACGGTCCACATAACTAAAACATTATTCAGTCATGTTCATTTTAATAAATGTTTCATATTGGATGGGCCGATTATATGGTATATTAAATGGTGGGAGTGGAGAGACCCAAACATTGGATTTAGTTAACTTGTTTATGATTTATTATGTATTCTTGATGTGGATCCCCATTAAGTGAAGCCTTAGCAACCCCCATTGTGTTCTTCTTTGTATTCTGGATGTGGATCCCCATTAAGTGAAGCCTTAGCAACCCCCATTGTGTTCTTCTTTGTATTCTGGATGTGGATCCCCATTAAGTGAAGCCTTAGCAACCCCATTGTGTTCTTCTTTGTATTCTGGATGTGGATCCCCATGATGAGAAGCCTTAGCAACCCCATTGTGTTCTTCTTTGTATTCTGGATGTGGATCCCCATGATGTGAAGCCTTAGCAACCCCCATTGTGTTCTTCTTTGTATTCTGGATGTGGATCCCCATTAAGTGAAGCCTTAGCAACCCCCATTGTGTTCTTCTTTGTATTCTGGATGTGGATCCCCATTAAGCGAAGCCTTAGCAACCACCATTGTGTTCTTCTTTGTATTCTGGATGTGGATCCCCATTAAGTGAAGCCTTAGCAACCCCCATTGTGTTCTTCTTTGTATTATGGATGTGGATCCCCATTAAGTGAAGCCTTAGCAACCCCCATTGTGTTCTTCTTTGTATTCTGGATGTGGATCCCCATGAAGTGAAGCCTTAGCAACCCCCATTGTGTTCTTCTTTGTATTCTGGATGTGGATCCCCATGAAGTGAAGCCTTAGCAACCCCCATTGTGTTCTTCTTTGTATTCTGGATGTGGATCCCCATTAAGTGAAGCCTTAGCAACCCCCATTGTGTTCTTCTTTGTATTCTGGATGTGGATCCCCATTAAGCGAAGCCTTAGCAACCACCATTGTGTTCTTCTTTGTATTCTGGATGTGGATCCCCATTAAGTGAAGCCTTAGCAACCCCATTGTGTTCTTCTTTGTATTATGGATGTGGATCCCCATTAAGTGAAGCCTTAGCAACCCCCATTGTGTTCTTCTTTGTATTCTGGATGTGGATCCCCATTAAGCTGAAGCCTTAGCAACCACCACTGTGTTCTTCTTTGAATTCTGGATGTGGATCCCCATGAAGTGAAGCCTTAGCAACCACCATTGTGCTGTTGTTTGGCACATAACTAAAACATTCTGTGTTTTTAATCCATCTTTTATCCATGGGTAGATCATATGGTATCAACCCCCATTATGTTACTTTATTTGGATTCTTTTCAAGTGATTCAATCAGGTATTTTATTTGATTGGGACACCAGCCACCAGTGAATAAATACAGTAAGAAGATTCTTTGAATAGAGACTCCAGTGTCCGTGGGGTGAAGAGGGTGGGGAGAGCCACCCATTCTGGGGTTACATCTTAATAATTACCCTCGTCAAATGTTTTTATTTCCTGACATGGCCTTGAGGGTTAACAACACAACTGAACTACCTCTCTGACAAAAACTCAGAGCTCTAGTAAACTCTCTGACTAGAGCTCAGTCAAATGGTGCACTACGGTACTAGAGCCCAGTCAAACTGTAGTGCACTACGGTTGACTAGAGCCCAGTCAAAAGTAGTGCACTATGGTTGACTAAAGTAGTGTACTACGGCTGACTAGAGCCCAGTCAAAAGTAGTGCACTACGGTTGACTAGAGCCCAGTCAAAAGTAGTGCACTACGGCTGACTAGAGCCCAGTCAAAAGTAGTGCACTATGGCTGACTAGAGCCCAGTCAAAAGTAGTGCACTACGGCTGACTAGAGCCCAGTCAAAAGTAGTGCACTACGGCTGACTAGAGCCCAGTCAAAAGTAGTGCACTATGGCTGACTAGAGCCCAGTCAAAAGTAGTGCACTACGGCTGACTAGAGCCCAGTCAAAAGTAGTGCACTACGGCTGACTAGAGCCCAGTC